>NW_027185593.1:1292848-1329301 GCF_028583685.1 Petaurus breviceps papuanus | reverse complement strand
TCCTTCCTTCCTTCCTTCCTTCCTTCCTTCCTTCCTTCCTTCCTTCCATAATATTACAAGACACCATTTCCCAATTTCATTCATTTCTTTGTCTCCTCCATATCTGGAACAATCCCCTGCTCCCTTCTGTCTCCTGTCATCTGGTTTCAACTAAAATCTCACCTTCTGCAAGATGCCCCTATTTTTTTTTTTTTTGCTTTTTGGAAGGGGGAAGGCAGAGCAATTGGGGTTAAGTGACTTGCCCAAGGTCACATGGCTAGTAAGTATTAAGTGTCTGAGGCCAAATTTGAACTCAGGTCCTCCTGACTCCAGGGCCAGTGCTCTATTCACTGCATCACCTAGCCACCCCAAGATGCCTTTTTCTGTTCCCTATAATGTCAGTGCCTTCCCACCAAGATTTCCTCCAAGTTCTTTTGTATGTAGTTTGATTATACATAGCAAAACAATGTATTTGTATGTTGATGTCTTTGTATGTTTTCTCTTCCATTAAGTTGTGAGCCTCTCAAAGACATACAGGAACCATATTTTTGCTTTGTTTGGATCCCTAGTGCTTAGCATATTATGTGGCACATACTAGGCATTCTTGATTAGATGATTTCAAAGAGCCAATCCATGCACAAACATTTATTAAGTACCTACTGTATGCCAGACACTGTGTTAGGTACTCAGGATAAAAGGACAAAAAATGAAATGCCTTTGAGGAACTTAGATTATATCTGGGAAGACAATATACATGTATAAAGAACTAATAGAAAGCCTTTGAGGACCTTATCCTCTAATAGGCAAAGACAACGTTTAGGGAAATGGAGACTAGGGCTATCAGGAAGGTTACAGAGATGGCGTGCAGAGTGTTAGGATAGTAGGTTGACACCCTTTTCAAGAACACTAGCAGAGATGATTTGGTTCCAAAACCAAAAAGGGAGTGGGAGGAGGTATGCCAGTCAACTGTCGGGAAAATGGCAGTAGCCTGACAATGTGAGCCACACGGGAAACCCAGGAGTTGAGGAAAGCCATATGCCAGGAACTAAAAGGAGGTCGGTTTCACTGGACTAGAGTCCAGCAGAGTGGGATATAGAATGAGCCTGGAGAGAGAGGGTTTAACAGGCAAAATTTGCTCCTCACACCAATCCTGGGAGGTAAATGCTATCATTTCCATTTTTTGCTTTTACTTAGTATTTTATTTCCCCCCACTTACCAGTAAAAACCATTTTTAACATTTGTTTTTACATGTCCCAAATTCCCTCCCCAACCCCCTTCATTGAGAAGGCAAGCAATTCGATATAGGTTGTATATGTGTAGTCATGCAAAACATATCCATAATAGTCATGTTGTGAAAGAAAACACAGACAGAAAAAACTCAAGAAAAATAAAGTTTAAAAAAAGTATGCATGGTTTTATAATCCTTTGGGCATGGTTCCAAATTGCTCTACGTAATGGTTGAATCAGTTAACAACTTCGCCAATGGTGCATTAGTGTTTCAATTTTCCGACATTCCCTCCAACATTTGGCATTTGTCTTTTCTCTCCTATTAGCCAATCTAATAGGTATGAGGTAGTACCTCAGAATTGTTTTAATTTGCATTTCTCCAATCAATAGTGAGAGTTTTTCTTTGTATGGCTATAGATAGCTTTGGTTACTTCATCTGAAAACCAATCATATCTTTTGATCATTTATCAATTGGGAAATGGCTTTTATTCTTAAAAATTTGGCTCAGTTCTCTATATATTTGAGAAATGAGGCCTTTATCAGAGAAACTTGCTTTGAATTTTTTTTCAGTTACTATTACTAACCTTATTTTCCTCCATCCGATTTCCCTTCTTCCCTCCCCCCATTCTATTCTCTCCTTTCACTTTGTCCCTCTTTGAAAGTGTTTTGCTCCTGACTACCCCCTCCCCCAATATGCCCTCCCTTCTATCACCTCCCCCTTCTCTTATTCCCTTCCCCTCCTACTTTCCTCTAGAGTAAGTTAGATTTCTGTACCCAATCAAGTGTGGATGTTATTCCCTCTTTAAGCCAATTCTAATGAGAATAAGGTTCATTCATACCCCCTTATCTTCTTCCTCTTCCCCTCCATTGTAAAAGCTTTTTCTTGCCTCTTTTATGAGATAATTTACCTCATTCTACCTCTCTCCTCCCAGTACATTCTTCTCTTATCCTTTTATTTTTTAGATATCATCCCTTCATATGCAAGACTATATATGTGTGTGTGTGTGTATATGAGTTACAAATATCATCTTCCCATGTAGGAATGTAAACAGTTTAAGCTTATTAAGTCCCCTATGATTTCCCTTTCCTGTTTACCTTTTTATGCTTCTTTTGAGTCTTGTATTTGAAAGTCAAATTTTCTATTCAGCTCTGGTCTTTTCATCAAGAATGATTGAAATTCCTCTATCTCATTGAATATCAATATTTTCCCCTGAAGGATTATACTCAATTTTGCTGGGTAGGTGATTCTTGGTTGTAATCCTAGTTCCTTTGCCCTTCAGAATATCATATTTCAAGCCCTTCGATTCTTTAATGTACAAGCTGCTATATCTGTAGCTCCATGATACTTTAATTTTTTTTTTCTGGCTGCTTGCAATATTTTCTCCTTGACCTGGGAACTCTGGAATTTGGCTATAATATTCCTGGGAGTTTTCATTTTGGCATCCCTTTCAGGAGGTGATCAGTGGATTCCTTCAATTTCTATTTTACCCTCTGGTTCTAGAATATCAGGGCAGTTTTCCTTGATAATTTCTTGAAAGATCATCTCTATGCTCTTTTTTTAAAAATGATTTTTAAATTATCTCTCCTGGATCTTTTTTCCATGTCAGGTGTTTTTTCCAATGAAATATTTCATGTCTTCTATTTTGTTGTTGTTGTTGTTCTTTTGGGTTTTTTTTTAATTGTATCTTCATTTCTCATAAAGTCATTAGCTACCATTTGTTCCATTCTAATTTTTAAGGATTTATTTTCTTCAGTGAGCTTTTGGACCTCCTTTTCCAGTTGGTCAATTCTGCTTTTTAAGTTATTCTTCTCCTCATTGGCTTTTTGAACATCTTTTACCATTTGGCCTAGTCTGTTTTTTAAGTTGTTGGGGTTTTTTTCTTCAGTATTTTTTTGGGGTCTCCTCTACCAAGCTGTTGACTTATTTTTCATTTTTTTTACATCACTCTCATTTCTCTTCCCAATTTTTCTTCTACCTTCTTACATGATTTTCAAAATTCTTTTAGAGCTGTTCTGTGAGCTGAGACCAATTCATGTTTTTCTTGGAGGCTTTGGATGTAGGAGCTTTGACTTTGTTGTTTTCTTCTAAATGTGTGTTTTGTCCTTCCTTGCCACTATAGTAATTTTCAATAGTCAAGAGGTTTTTTTTTTCTTGTTTGCTCATTTCTCTAACCTATTAGTTTACTTCTAACTCTTTGTTAAAGCAGGGCTCTGCTTCCAGGGTGGAGGGTGCACTGTCTCAAGCTTCAGGGATTTGTGCCCTGTTTTCAGAGATTTTTAGGGACCTGTTAGTTTTCAGTTTTTCCCAGGTGGTATGATCTAAGGAGAGGTGTTTTCTCATCTACTGGCCTGTGCTCCTGTCGGTGAATGGCCACAGGCACTCTTCTGCCCTGGGACTGTGAGGAGGGACCCCCTCCACTGTGGCTGCAAGCTCTGCTGTGCCACTGCTCCTCACGCCGGGACTGCCACCCAGGACTGCAGCTGGGATTTGAGGACAGGCAAAGCAACAGAGTCTTGCCTTAGTGCCAGCAAAGAGACCCCTGCAATCTTTTGACCAGTTTTTGGCTCCAGGAGCAGCTGCTGCCACTGATGCTACTGATTCAGTCACTCCCAAGACCTGCTCCTGGTTTGCTGGGTCCTGGGGCTGTGCTGGTGCTACTTGCACTGGACTGGGCTCCACTCTCACCCATGTGCAACAGACATTTCCTGCTGACCTTCTCAGTTGTCTTTGGTGCCTATGGGCTGAGAGGTCTGGAAACTTCCACTGCTGCCAGTGACTCAGTCACCCTGAGGCCTGCTCCCGGTTTGCTGCCGCCTAATCTGCACGGGTGTACTGAACTGTGCTCCTTTCTGACCCTGGTTTAACAGACCTTTCTTGCTGACCTTCCAAGTTGTTTCGGGCTGGAAATTTGTTTCACTCTGGCCATTTGTGGGTTCTGCTGCTGTAGAATTTATTTAGAGTCACTTTTAAAAGGGGCTTGGGGAAGAACTCAGGCAAGTCCCTGCCTTTACTCTGCCATCTTGGCCAGTCTTTGTCTATTGTCCCTATTTTGCAGATGAGGAGAGTGAGGTAAACAGATGAAGTGACTTTTCCAGAATCATAACAGCTACAGGTACAGATCAGTTCCTGAGGAAGGGTTCCAGCTTACTATCTAGCTGCCTCTTAAAAGCCAAACTTGAGAGTTGATATTTTATCACATAGGCACCAGGGAGCCACTGGAGTTTATTGCTTGCTCTGATCCCATGACCTGCCAAGGTCACAAAGCTAGTTGGGACCTACCTGAATCCAGTTTTCTTTCTCTCCTATTGTGAGAAGATGTTCATCCCATCCTTCTGGATCAAGAACTGCAGTGTCAGAATGTTTGTATCAGAATGAAGGTGTCCTCAGGAAACACTAAGGCCTTTTTGCCAGATGCTTAGCTTGAAAGGCAGATGACTCTTGGTCATTAGCAGGATCAGCCTGTGACCAGTAATGAAAATTCCCTTTGTGAGAAGGCACTGGGGCCATGGGTGGATCTGGCCCTCTGTGAGTGTATATCAGCAAGAAGACCTCCAGAAGTGAATGTAAAAATCCTAAGAGAATGAGGGTGGGTGGGCTTGTGGTATTTGGACTGTATGGTTATCAGGAATGGAACCTGAAGTGGGGAACTGTGGGCTTACTTTGAGGGGAGTGTGGTGGTTAGAACTGGTTCCAGAAAGGGAACCATGTCTCTCTACATGAAGGCTTGCCTCCTTAACGTATTCCTACTGGAATTCAAATGGAAGCTGGATAACTTCGTCAAATGAGATAACATAAAGGGTAGACTTGAGGTCAGGAAGAACAGTTCAAATCCAGCCTCAATCACTTACAAGTGGCATGACCCTGGGTGAAATCTCCCTCAGTTTCCTAATCCATAAAATAGAGATGAGAATAACAGAAACTGTGAGGGTCAGAGACCATTTTAAAAGTGCTTCACAAACCTTAAAAACTGTATAAATGTTAACTTATTAATTCTATTTTCAGGATAGTAAGAGAGGGGGAAGAATTCATTCCTTAGGGAGGGGTTTAGAATAAATGCCTTCTGAGGTTCTAGAATTCTATGCCCTGAGGAGGTAGTCCTGGCCCCCATTCTTCCCCTCAGTTGATAGGGCAGACAGCCCTAGCCTAAACCCTCCACACCCTGCTGCCTGGAGTCCTGGCCCCCACATGGTTTAGGTCAAACAGCTGGTGGGATGAATGTTGGCCTTTGTGAACTGTGCTTGTGAGAAATATGAAAGAGGTTTGTGTTGGGCCCATTGAGTTTCCGACTGGCCAGCATGATAAGGAAAGACCAGAGCTGTAAACATCCAGGGGGACACAGGCCCCCTACCACTGGAAAGTGTCTGCTGCCTTGACCCACGAGCAAGCTGGTGCTTCTCCTCCCAAAGTATCCTATGATGGGGAAATTCTGCCTTGCTCCCCAGCTGGGCCTGTTTCTCTGATAGCAGCACCCACCTCTGACTTGAAACACTCTGTCAAACTGGATGGTAAATAGGCAAAAAAGGGTTTTTGCAAGAGGGTGGAGGAATGAGTTCCACAGTCATTTTGCTGGTACCTTCCCACAGGTCCACTGACTGACCACTGCCCCTCCCTAGGGCAGCCTGGGGCCTTGTTGAAAAGAAATTTGAGGAGAACCCGCCAGGGAGCACCTCTCTTGTTACTTTAAGCCGATCAGATAGAGGAGCTTTGGAAGGGTCCAGAAGTGGAGGTGGGGAGGGCTGGGCGGGGGTAAGGCCCTTTCTACAACACTACCCTCATCTCCCTGAACAACCAGCCAGAAGAAAGGAACTGGAAAGACTGGGAAGAGGCCGCTCTTGAATGACACTGGGCAGGTTGGTCTAAGGCCAGGCCTCCTGCTGAGACCTTGGGGGGAGGGGAGGCTCTCCAGGGTTCGGTTTCTGCAGTCTGGCCAGAGTGAGAGTCATCTTAGTTGCAATATGTTAAGGACCAGAGAAACAAAACTAGCAACACTCCTTTCCCTCAATAAACCTAGTTCTCTTTGGAGAGTGATACTGTGATACTTTGTTTAGTCGTTTCAGTTTCCAGGCAGACTCTGGCCCCATTTGGGGTTTTCTTGGGAGAGATACTGGAGTGGTTGGCCATTTCCTTCTCCAGCCCACTTTACAGATGGGGAAACTGAGGCAGAGTGAAATGACTTGCGAAGGTTCACATTGCTACTAAATGTCTGAGGCCAGATTTGAACTCAAGTCTTCCTGACTCCATCCCAGCACTCTGTTGACTGAGCCATCTAGCTGCCCACCACAAATACAAATCAGTATAATAGAGGTAGAATACAAGGTCCCTGAGAGCAAAGGCTTTGTCTCTTTTATGTCAGTCAATTTTTTAAAGTGTCTACAATGTACCATGATCTATGCTAAGCACTGGGGCTACAAATACAAATAATAACAGAGATAGCCCCTTCCCTCAAAGAGCTTACAATCTAGTGGGGGGAAAATGATACACAAAAGGACAACGGAAAGGGACTGGGAGAGGTAAGTCATCGAAAGGCCATTATGGAGAATTCCAAAGATGTGTGGTAGGAAATAAGGAGAGAAATTGTGCTGAGGCCCCTCTTTAAAGAGAGGCCCTGGAGCCCGTGGTCCTGCTCTTCCAGTCAAAGGGCACTCATGAGATGTGAGAACCAGGCAAATTTCAGTCTTGCTGAATAATGAGATTTCCTAAAGCTGAGTTTCCTGGGGAAGGAGTGTGTGATGGAGAATTCCAAAGAACCCTTGTCTTTGTATCAGCAATGCCTATCCATGCTGAATTTTGGGATGGAGACAAAGACATGCTCTGGGAAAAACCAAGGGGGAGAGAACACTTGTTCTCATCCTGTATGTGTTCTCTCATTTCCATGGCACTAGATCAGCCTAGGCTCAGATCCTAACCATGGGCCTCTACTGAGGGGCCAACTGGGACTCCTGGTTCTGGAACCATCCTAATAGAAATAACATACTGAAGAGAGCATAGGATTTGGAATCAGCTGTCACTACCTGTGGGACCCTGGGCCAATCACATCACTTTTCTGGGCATCCATTTCCTCATCCATAACATGAGGGGTCTGGATTGGATGGCCAAGGTTGGTTGGCCCTTCCAACTTTCAATCTGTGATCCAGAGAAATAAGAAGGTAGATCTGGAAATCATTCTAATGGCAGTAATAAGGGAGTTTCCTGCTGAGGGTTAGAATTCTAAGCCTTCAGCTCAGCTGAAGGGGGGTGCTTCTTATTATTATTGGTCAGCATCATGCTACCAAGCCAAAACCTAGACTCATCTTCATGAATCTCTCCCTACCTCTCCTTTCCTTTTTTTTTTTTTTTTTAAAGCAATTGGGGTTAAGTAACTTGCTCAAGGTTACACGGCCAGTTATTTCTGGGTGTGGTGCTAAGTATCTGAGCCTGGATTTGATCCCCAAGTCACGACACTGGGGCTGTGCTCTTACTCGCTGGGCTACCTGGCCGCCCCTCCCCTCTCCTTTCTTTGCCTTCCCTTCCCAACCCTTAGTTCTCCTACAGAAAACCAATCAAATCAATACTATCAAAAATTCCATTATGTGTTATCTTCCCCCATTAGGATGCAAAGTCCTTGAGGGCAGGGACAGTCTGGCCTGCTGGCATATCTATCCTCAGAATTTAGTAATCTAGCACCTAATCAGCACTTAATCTTTTCTTTCATTCATTCAGATTGGACTGCTTGGTCATCATTTCTTGGTCATTTCAACTGGAGAAATGAGAAGTAGGATGGACTCACGTGGGTAAGCATCATCCTTTTAGACCACTAGAGGAGATGGAATGGTTTTGGACACTTTTGTAAAATAGGCTGGTTGCCCACCTTCTCTTTCCCCTGGTCACAGCCCTAACAGAACCTCCCTCACTACCCTGCTCACTGATGAGCTCCTATCCTGCTCCCGAGATCTAACTCCCTCTTCTCTAGCTTGTTTGGAAGGCCAAAAAGAAAGCAAGTCAGGTTTGCCCAGGGCAAGACTCTGGCTAGGCACCCCACCGTTCAACCCTTAGGATTTGGAGGCTGGATCTGGGGATAACCCTCATGCCACAGAGGCTGTAAGTGGGAAACCCTAAGGAGGGGAGGAGGAGGGAGATGGAACTAGATGAGAGAGGCAGGCATGGAAGAGTACACTTAAGAGTACAAGAGGTCGGAACTTGGGCTCCAGGCGCCTGGGGCTCAAATGTTGACTTTAGACAAGTCACTTGACTTCTTTGGGAGGCAGAGTGGCACTGAGGTAGCCTGGTAGTGTATATTGGAGGGGAGTGGGAAGAGGCAAAAGGGTGACGGCAATTCTAGGACCCCTCTTAGGCTCAAATCCCCCAAGGAAAGCCTGGGCCGCAGGAGTTCCAACCCTTCAAGGCAAAATGGCCCCAGGAAAGAGGAAGGGAGCCGCACTGTTTATTTCAGCTTCTTTCCTTTTCCCTGTCTCCTTCCTTCTCCTGAGTCTGAGCCGGCCAGATGAATGGGATGGTCTTTCAGAGCCTGGAGAACCCCGGGATGGTTGGTTCTGAGCCCAGAGCTGCCCAAGAAGACAGGAGCTCTTAGTCCTGCCACCCTCCTCACCCAGTGTCATCTCCCACCCCCTCGTAAACTCTGAGTCAGACCCCACACCCTCCTCTTCCTAGCTTGAGTCTGGCTGCAGCCTTCTTTCTTAGCTCCATACTATGCGTTTGACCGGCGGCAGGGAATGGGAGTGGTGATGGTTATCCTGTCCTTGCCTGGACCCCTGTAAAGGGGCGGGGGGGGGGGGGGGGGGGGGATCAGCTCCGAGGCTGCCCATTTCATTGTTGGACTGTTCTGGTGCCCACCCTCTCCTGTGTGTCCGACGGGAGTGAAGAAAGAGAAGGTCGCCGCTCTGAAGACATTTGGCCTCGTTTGGGTCCCGGGTTCTAGTCACCGTGTGTGAACCAGAGAGGGCGGGGGTTTCTAAGGGTAGCGGCCGTGGTGAATGTATACAGGTTGCCCCCCACCCCCCCACAACTTTGGGGAGCGTACAGGCGGGGCAGGGAGGCGGGTCCAGGGGGCGGAGCCTTCCCTCCCCTCCTCCTTCTCCTCCTCCCCCAGCTGCTCTTCCTTCTCTGTGCTGCCCACCCTGCTCTTCCTACCACCCCCCCACCCCTGCCCCAGAGGCCGGCTGGGCGCCTCCCCCTCCTCCTCCCGCGGCCTGTCCGTCTCGGGGCTGGCCACCCTCCTCCCCCCGCCCCCAGACAGCCGGCGGGGCCCCTCCCCTCCTCCTTGTCCTCCTCTCCCCTCCCTGCCGCGGTGGGTGACGTGCGCGCCTGGCAGGCGGGCAAGCGGGCAGGAGCCGGGCGAGGGTCCCCCGCGGGCCCGGCGGCGGGGGCAGCGGACAGGCATGGCGTCGGGGCCCGGGCCGGAGCCCATGCCGGAGCCCATGCCGGGCTATGCGCAGCTGCTGCAGCGGAGCTACCGGAGCCTGCTGGACGCCGCGCGGGGCTGCGCGGACTGTGGCTGGGAGCGGAGCCGCCGGAGCTGGGCCCAGCACGCGCACCTGGCCGCCGCCGAGCTGCTGCTGCTGCT
Source organism: Petaurus breviceps papuanus (assembly GCF_028583685.1). NCBI lineage: Eukaryota > Metazoa > Chordata > Mammalia > Diprotodontia > Petauridae > Petaurus > Petaurus breviceps. The sequence continues at coordinate 1,319,534 of NW_027185593.1, read as the reverse complement.
GCTGGCCGGCCTCGCCTGGACCGCGCTGCGCAAAGCCGCCGCCGCCCGCCTCTTTCGGGTCAGTGGCGCCCGCCGGCCGGGCCAGCAGCGGGGAGGGAGGGCAGTAAGGTGGGGAGGGGGCGTAGGCCAGGCCCACCCGGGGGGCAAGGCCGGTGGGAGGCCGGGGAGGGCTTGTCCCAGGCAGGGGGCTTAGTAACTAGCGGGGAGCTCCGGCCGGGTGGGGAGGGGGCTGCGGGGCCTGAGGGGCGCGGCCCAGGCCGGGACGAGGAGGGGGCTGCCGTGGAGCGAGGGGCGGGGCCCAGGCCCAGGCGGGAGGGGGCTGCGGGGGGAGGAGGCTGCTGTGTGCGCAGGTGCAGGCACCCCCGGGGTGGGGGTGGACGGAGGACAGACGCGGGCGCGGGGGGTGGGGGGGGAGAAGAAGGCGACTCAGGGATTGACCAAAGAGAAGCCCTGGGCATGTGGATCCCCTTGTGCGCTCGGTGGGGGCGGGGGGTGTCACGTGACCTGGGGGGGGTTACCGCCTGGCCAGACCGGGCTATGCTCCGACTCGGAGTAGGAGCCCGGGTCTGGCCTGGGCCGGCTAGTCTGGGAAGCGCCCGAGGAAACAGGGAGAGGCTTAGGGATGGGGCCGGGCTGGAGGGCAGAGAGTGGTGCCCCCTCCCCCCCAGCCCAGCGGCGCCCTTTGAAGGTGACTGCGGGAGCCCGGGCCCGTGGCCGGCATCAGGTGCTTTCCTGAGGTCGGACCCAGGATGGAGGCCACCAACCCTCCCTTGCTTTCTATGGATCAGGAAAGGTGCAGGCTCTCTCACCTCTGTGACCTAGCTAGACCTGTCACCCATCACTCTGGTGCTGAGCTAGAGGGATCGAGACTGGGCTTCCTCTCCCCTAAGTCTGCTGGAGGGACTGGAGAAGGATGTGTGAGCTAGGCAGGCCCCTTATGGGGGCAGACTCCAGGCCCTGAACCACCCACCCCCCAGCCCCCTGGTTCTTGGCTCTTAGTCTAGAGAGATTTACACCCCTCTACCACTCCCACCCCCGCCCCCCTCCTGTCTAGGGGTTGGCAGGAACTAGCCTGGGAAACAGCATGGGGGGAGGTGCTAGGGGATCCAGTGACCCTAACAATGGGGCCATTCTCCATCAGGGAAGAAACTGTCCCTTGTGTTCCCAGGACATGGGACATAGTGTCAGCTTGCTAGGAGGACCCCCTGGGAAGGGGTCCTTGTTCTAACTCAGTAAACCCTGAGTCAGACCCCACACCCTCCTCTTCCTAGCTTGAGTCTGGCTGCAGCCTTCTTTCTTAGCTCCATACATACATATACTAAGGCTAAGAAAAGAGAATTTCAAGGCATCTAGATCACCTCCCTTCCTGAACAGGAATACCCCCTCTACTGCTACTTATGCAGATTCTACTTGGAAGCCTTCAGTGATGGGGAGCCCCCTAAGGTTGCCCCCATGTATTTGGGGGAAGCTTTGAGTGTTGGGACTGTCTCTCTTGCGCCTAACCTGTAACCTTCCTGGCTGAGTAGAACAGTCTGATCCATTTCTCTTCTGAAGAATTTGAAGGAAGCTGTTTTGTCCTGCCCCTCAGACATTCAGAGGTTCTTAACCTACAGGCTATGAACTGTTTTTTTTATTATTTTTTAAATGAACTGTTTTTAAAAAAATGTCATGAGAATTGCATGGTAATAGAATTGGTTTTTCTTTTTGATATCCTATACATCTCACTTTTTTGCATTTAAAATCATGATTCTGAGAAGGAATCTATAGGTTTCACCAGACTGAAGGTCAGAGGGAACCATGACTTACATACAAAAGGTTAAGAACCTCTGCCCTGTCTTTTCTTCTCCTGCTAAATATCCTCACTTCTTTCACCAATCCAGAGTGCCCTCATTTTTCAAAATGGTTGCCCCTTATTTGGACAGACTTCCACTTATTAATGTCCTTCCTAAAATGTGATGCTCAGAACTGGACCCTAGCCTCCAGATGGGTCCTTTGTCCAGATCGGTTATCTTGGGGCTGTTCTTGCACCCTGCCTCCTCTCCCCTTACCCCCTCCTTATGGACACGTGCTTATTAATGAAACCTAAGGTTAAATGAGCATTTTTGGCTGCTGGGTCACATCGTTGACTCATCTCAAGCTTGTAGGCATTGTGACATCTGGCAGATTCCCCCCCATGCTGGGGGCAGGGGATAAACTGTCAGACAGAGCCTGGATCTTTGAGATCCAGAGATGATGCATATCCTTGCTCTGGCCAACGCAGCTGATCCTTCCTTGACTCTTCCTGACCGACAGGTACTGACACAGGAGTTCCAGAACTTGTTGGAACAATATTTCTTTTCTCTTCATTGTCCTCAGGGCCTTCAGTGTTGTGAGGAGGAACCAGGCTCTGAATTTGGAAAGCCAGGTTTACTTGGGTTGGAAAATATCTGCCCTTCCCATGCCATCCTGACTTTCATTCAGGAAGGTCTGGGACTCTCTAGAGGTAGTCATCCCTACCTGGGGCCATGTTACTTCCTACCTGTGATGACAGACCAACTTTGTTCTCATTTTATAGATGGGGAAAGTTGAGGCCTCAAGAAAACTGCTTTGTGAGGGAATGGGAAGGACGAGACTTAGGATGAGGGTCCCAGTGTCTGGGCTCTCCCATGTGCCCGCCTCATCTACCAACCTCACATTCTCAGATAGGAGGAGCTGTAGACATCTAGGTGGCACAGTGGGTGGAGTGCCTAGCCTGGAGTCAAGAAGACATGGGTTTAAATCCAGCCTCAGATACTCTCTAGTTGTGTGACCTTGGACAGGTCTCTGCACCTGTTTGCCTCAGTTTCCTCATCTGTAAAATAGGGATAATAACAGCACCTACTTCCCAGAGTTATTGTGAGAACCAAATGGGATATTTGTAAAGCACTTAGGACAGCACCTGGCTTGTGGTAGGTAGTCTATAAATGCTGCAAAGAAGGTGGGACTGGAAGGGGTCCGACCTGTAACTGAAAGGGAGTCTCCTCTTCAACTTGCCTGACAACCTTTGGGGACTGGGTTCCCGAGGCAGCCCATTTCCCACTGGGCTAGCTGTGGTTGTTTCGGAATTCTTCCTTAGATTCCCAGTCTAAATCTGCCTTTCTTTAGCTAACCCTTCCATATAGCAGCCAGTCCAGCACTTGAACCCAGAGACCATGGCTCCTCTCCACTTGGCCATACATGCCCAGTTTTTTTCCACTTTCATTTATCACTATTTTCTATTCTCCTCAAACCACTGGCTGTCCTTAGAATAGGGTCTAACTGGCCTGTGCTTATTTAGAAAATCTGTGATCCTGTCCTCAGGGAACAGCCCCAGCTTGGCAATATCTCTCCTAAAATGTGATGGCCAGAACAGAAGATGATAGGACCTCAAACAATTAATATGGTGCCCAGAGGGGGGGGGTGGCTGGGGATGTGGGAGGGGGAGCAAATCTGTAGGCGACTAGGTCTGAAAGAGGGCAGAGTATAGTGGTTGAAGGCACAGGAGCTGGACAGGCCCCTCCTAGTGCCTTCTCCCCCCCCCCCCCCTCCCCCCCCCCCCCTGAATGGGGCAAGGGGGGTGTGGGGGAAGAGACTTGAATGAAGAGCACAGGAACTGACAGCACCTCCCTCCCTCCAGGAACCAGCCTGGGAAGGGCTCCCTCAGCCCTGTTGCCAGTGGAAACAGGAGTCCCTTTCCTGTCACCATGGCAACAGCTCACTCTGGTGCCCCTCCTACTCCCCAGGAAATGTTGGGGATGGGGTGGAGGATGGGGGCAAGGACTATTTCTGGAGCCCAAAGTATCTGCAGTCCTGGTTATAGGCAGCTCCAAAGCCTGGGGACACCTCCCTCTGGAAGGCTGGCTTTGATGCTTCCAGCCTTGGTACCCATGTGAAGAACTCACTGGATCCCCCCTCCCACCCCTGTCATTGCCCTCACCACCCAGCAGTTTCCATTCCTCCCCTCTTCACTTACCCATGTCATCTCCCTCTCACACCCCATTCCCTCCTTTTTCCTGCCCCTCATATTCTCAGTCTCCTAACTGGCTTCTCAGTCAACTCCAGAGTCTCCCTGTTACCTCCAGGACCAAACAGAGAGTCCTCTGGCTTCTAATTCTAGCTGTTGCTCCCACAAGACACTATCTCCCACCTCCATGCATTTTCTCTGGCTGTAATCCCATGGGGGCAATGCTCTCCCTCCACACCTCTGCCTCCTGCCCCCCCCCCCCCAGCTTCTTTGTGGAAGCCTCAGCTCAAACTCTGCCTTCTGCCACTAAGCCTTTCCCAGTCCCCTCTTGCCCCTCTCCCCACCCCAGGGCTCCTTCCTCCCCCTCTAAGAATGATTGCCATTTGCTGTAGGAGGAATGGAAACTCCTTGAGGGCAGGACCTGCTTCAGTTCTGCCTTTACAACCTCAGTCCCCAGCACATAGCACTTACTGAATTCATACAGAATTGGAAATAGCCCTTGGAATCTTGGGCACAGAAGAGAAAATGTGCCTCTCTTCATTTATAGATGCCAAAGGCTGGTTTTGCAAAACTGTCTTTGTTACAAGGAAAGGGGAGAAGAGAGAGACAGAAAATAGAAAAAATGAAAGTTATGTAAAATAAAAGAGACAATTCACTTACTTAAAAAATCCCATTCTCTCCTCCATGGGTCCCCTATCCCCTCATTCATCCTTGCAGTGCCCATTGTCCACTCCTCCCCATTCTTATGCCCTTTCTCCTCCCAATCCCTTCTCTTTTCTTACCTACATCCAGACAGCTGGGGTCTAAGTTTAGCTAAGTGTGGGTTGGAGCAGGGAGGGAGCGAGCAAGAAGGCTGGAGATGGTTGAGTCGAGCCTCAGCTTTGTTGCTGCCCCAGGGTCAGCTGGCTAGAGCTGGGGACAGGAATCAGGGCGGTGTAGTGAGGAAGTGTGACCAAGGCAAGTGTGCCATCCCAGCTGCTCCTGGGCCAGTGGGCACACTGCTCTTCTCTACAACCCCCTCAAACTTCAGCTCTTCGCCTCTATCTCCCACCTCCAAGCATTTTCCCTGGCTGTATCCTATGGGGGGCAATGCCCCCCCCCAGCTTTGTGGAAGCCTCAGCTCAAACTCTGCCTTTCCCAGTCCCCTCTTGCCCCTCTCTCCACCCCAGGGCTCCTTCCTACCCCTCCAAGACTGATTGCCATACTTGACCTATTCAGGTAGCCCTGTTGGCGAAGGGGTTAATTAGCAGCACTCTGTCCCTGAGGAGGCCCAGAGGACCCGATGCCAAGGAGCCAGAAGGGAACCCATGCTGTCTGTCTGGACATGAGGGCCTGTGTCCAGCAGGCCTCAGGGCCCTTTACACTCAGAGTTCAGAGCTAAGGAGACCTTAGAAATGACCTGGTCTGTCTTTCCTGTTTTTCCACATGAGGAGACCAAGACTTGGACACAGGAAGTGAGACCTACCTATAGTCCGACTAAAAAGGTCTGTGTTCTAACCTCAAAGCTGCTTTGCCACTTAATGTAGGTTTTATTATCCCCATTTTACAGATAAGGAAGCTGAGGCCTAAAGAGGGGAAGCCACTAAGCCTAGGTCCTATTAGATAATAGAATTAGGATTCATATTCTTATTATGACCTAATCCAATGTTCTTTCTACTAGCCCTGGGCAGTGCTGCTGTGGGAGTCAGTGGCATGCTTTTCAATCTTGATCTCTTCCTTCACAGCCGCTGGCCAGATGGTGCCAACTGCAACCCAGGGACGCTGCCAAGATGCCTGAGAGTGCCTGGAAATTCCTTTTCTACTCCACAGCCTGGGGTTACAGTGCTTACCTGCTGTTTGGCACTAACTACCCCTTCTTCCACGACCCACCTTCTGTCTTCTATGGTAGGGCCAGAGACAGTTTCCTCTTCCCTCTGGGAACCTAAGGTTATCACCCTCTCAGCTGCTCTGCCCCCCTCCCGGCCCCCACATCCCACCCTGACATGTACGTGGACATATAGCCCTATATGTGAGTGTATAGCAAGAGAAGAAAGGAGCCTTGATGCCCTCCTTGGGGGGAGCCCCTTGGCTAAGGAGGCAGGACAGCTTCTCTTGTAGGGGACCCCCTGCTCTGAGACACAGCAGTAACAAAAGTCTTCGAGCATATTTCACACAGGGCTGGGCTGGGGAGTTGGGTGAGAGCTAAGTCAGGGAAAGCTGCCTGCAGGAGGAGAGTCTTAATCTGGGCTTGGGAACAGGTTTTCCATCAGACTATGAAGGGAACTTCTGATCTGATCCGAGAAACTATGTAGGGGCTGTTCCCTCAGTTTACGGGCAGATGCCTGCTTGCACATCCTGGGTAGGCTGGGAAGTGGGGGCACCAGCATGCCTGGAAGTCATGAGTTGGAGCTGGGGTTCTAGCTTGTGCTCTGACCCTGACTGTCACTGTGACCTCCCTGTCCTGATGGGCAGTTTTCCTGAGACTTTGGCTGGGAAAGGCTTTGGGAAGCAGGCATCTGAGGGGTGACTGTTCCTTTGCTAGACTGGAAGCCAGGCATGGAGGTGCCCAGGGACATTGCGGTGGCCTACCTGCTGCAGGGCAGCTTCTACGGGCATTCCATCTATGCCACCCTCTACATGGATGCCTGGCGCAAGGACTCGGTGGTGATGCTCTTACATCACATTGTCACCCTTATTCTGATCGTCTTCTCCTATGCCTTCAGGTCAGTGGCACCAAGCTCTGCCCTCACAGGGGTCTCTGGGGCCCCAACATTTCTGTCCCCTGGCCAGGAGTTCAGGTTCAGCTCTGCCATTGACTGGGTGTGACCTTGGGCAGTTGGTCTCCTTAAGCTCAAGTTCCCTGGACATAAAATGGTTGGGATGGTAGAATTTGAGCAGATGGCTTCTAAAGTCCTAACTCTGATTTCTCTGTCCTAAGGGCCCTCCCAGCTCTGACACTCTGTGGCCTAGGGGCTCCCCCCAGCTCTGACACTCTGTGTCCTAGGGCCCCCCCCAGCTCTGACACTCTGTGGCCTAGGGGCCCCCTCAGCTCTGACATCCCTGACCACCCCCACCTCACCAGGTACCACAACGTGGGAATCCTCGTTCTCTTCCTCCATGATATCAATGACGTACAGCTGGAATTCACTAAGCTCAACGTCTACTTCAAGTTCCGAGGGGGGGTCTATCACCGGCTCAACGACCTCATCTCTGACGTGGGTTGTATCAGCTTCAGTGTTAGCTGGTGAGCCCGGCCCCGGGACGGGGGGATGAAGGCAGGCCTGGCCAGCCAGGTGCAGCACAGGCCTCCCCTGGGGTGCCAGGCCTTGTCTGAGTCCTCCATCCCTCACCCCATCCCCTCTTGCTCACTTAGCCCTGGGACATTGGGCTGGTTGCTTCAGCTGCCTGGGTTCCCTAATCCCCCCTCCTCTGCTGTCCGCCTTCTCCCCAAGGTTCTGGTTCCGACTCTACTGGTTCCCCCTCAAAGTGCTGTACGCCACATGTCACTGCAGCCTGCTCTCCGTCCCTGACATTCCCTTCTACTTCTTCTTCAATGCCCTGCTGCTTGCCCTCTTGCTCATGAATATCTACTGGTTTCTGGTGAGCCCTGGGGGGCTGCTTCGCTGGGGCAGGGGCCCAAGATGTGGCCCTCATAGCAGCTCTCTATAAGCTTGACAGTAGTTTTACTGTGATTTTATATATATGTGATTACATTGAAATTATATATATTCATATGTAAAATAGAAATACTATCCTATGATATGCATTCTAACTATATATCGTGTTTAGATGCTATTCTGTAAATTATATAGTGCTTGGCAAGCAGTAAATGTTAGCTCTCATTGTTATCTCTTCCAACAACCCTGGGAGGGAGGTGGGTGCTCTTAATATCCCCTTTTTACAAATGAGGAAGCAGAGGCAGACAGATGTTAAGTGACTTGCCCAGGGTCACACAGCTAAGAAATGTCCAGGGAAGGATTTGAACCGACTTCCGGCCCAGTGCTCTGTCCATTGCACCACCTGGCTGTTCCACCATTTTTCTGACAGTAATAGGATTGATGGATAACAGGCTGATGTGGTGTAGTGGGGAGAGCACTGAGCTGAAGAGGCAGAAAGACCCGAGTTCAAATCCTGTCTTTGAAGGTAGCTATCACTTAGAAACTTTCTGAGTCTCAGCTTCCTTATCTGTGAAATGGAAATAATAACAGCACCCACCCCAGAGGATGGATAGGGAGGATCCAGTGGGATAATTCCTGTAAAAGTACCTTGCAGACCTTTTAAACACTCATAAGTGTCAATCATTCTGATTATTCTCTAGTCCAGAGGAAGAAAGGGGGCACAGAGCTAATGGCAATAGCTAACATTTACATAGCACTTGCTACGGACCAGGCACTGAAATAAGCAGTTTTCAATTATTCCCTCATTTGATCTTCACAATAACCCTGGGAGGGAGGTGCTGTTATTACCCCCTTTTATTTATTTTGGGAGGGGTGAAGGCAGGACAATTGGGGTTAAGTGATTTGCCCAAGGTCACACGGCTAGTAAGTGTGAAGTGTCTGAGGCTGGTCCTCTTGAGCCATAAATAGGGTGATAACTAGTGGGGATGGTTGGGTCAGATAAGAGGATAGGTGGGGTTAAGATGGGTTGGCCTCAGAACTAGCCTGTGAGGTCCGAATGCAAGGATTGTTATTCCCATTTGACAGATGAGGAAACTGAGGCTATTAGCCAGGGTCTGAACTGTAGAATAATTGAGCCGGAAGGGGTATCAGAGGGCCCCTGCCTGAGGCTGAGCTGTAGCAGGAGTCACCTTACCTCCAGTAGTCCCAACACCTCTGCTGACAGGGAACTCTACCTATCCCTGCCCCCTGAAATCCCAGACTGACCCCGCCCCCGTAATGCGGGAGGCCCCGGGGATGCAGGAGGGATGCCGAGGTCAGTTTCATCTCTGCCCCTCTGTCTGTCTCTGCCCGTCCGCAGTACATAGTAGTGTTCGCTGCCAAGGTGCTGACCGGCCAGGTCCGGGAGGTGAGCGACGTGAGGGAGTACGATGAGACTGGTGAGGGCCCCCGGAGCCTCCCCTCTGGGAAGGAGGGCAGCCTCCCGACCCCCAAGCCCTGGAAAGAAGAGTGAGTGATGATGACCTCCTGGGACTGGGGCAGGACAGAGGAGGAAATTGGGGTTGGGGGAGGGAGGGGGGAGGGAGAAGAGGAGGAGGGAAGAGCTCTAATATCCCTTTGTCTTTGTCCCCTCCAGGAAGCCTTTGAGGAATGGGCTGGTGAAAGACAAGCGCTTCTGAGGGGCTGCAGACCCCTGGGGACCCCCCTCTTCCTCCAGTTCCCATCTAGTGCCCCCTTTCCCCATTTGGCCCCTCCCCACTCCAAACCCCAGCGCCAACTGCCCAGCCCAGTCCTCCCCATCTTGTCCCCAGGCACTTTGGGGATGTGGACTTTACTTTGGGGACTGGACCAATTGAAGGGGAGGGGAGATTCTCCCCCCATCCCCCCTTAACCCCACCTCCGGGAATTCATGAGGCAGCATCCGCTGGCGGCTTTGAGGGCAGGAAGGTCCCCTGGAGTGTGGGAGTGGGAGCAAAGAGATGGTGACCTTTTCCCGCCCCCTCCCTCCAGCCCTGGGAGCAAATCTGCCCCCCTTCCTTTTTCTGGGCACGAAAGGGTTAAGGGGAGAGGCGCTCTCACACCTCCTTGTCCAATGGTGAGCCAAGCCCCTCCTGCCTTGGCCCCGGGGTGCCGACAGCCCCTGGGGATGCCCCAGGCTATAAGGCAGCCGCAGCCGAGAGCGGGAGCTCAGACTGCTTGGACGGCGGCAGACCTCCATCCTATGGCTGTGGCGTCGAGGAAGATGTGTCTGCACCTTCTGCCCTGGCTCCTGCTCCTTCCCCTTCTCCTGCCCCTGCCCCAACCTGCTCTGACCCAGCCCCAGCCCTGGACCCTTTCACCCCAAGCCAGTGCCCTGCTCCAGACCCTGGGACTGAGTCCGCCCCCGGGGCCCCCTCCCACCCGTCCCGTCCCTTCAGTCATGTGGCGGCTCTTCCGAAGGGGCCCAGAGGCCACAGAAACCCAAGGGTCTGAGAGCGCAGGGCCAGAAATGCCCCAGGAGCCCCAGCCCCTGCCCTGCCACGTGGAGGAGCTGGGCGTCCCCGGGAACATCGTGCGGCACGTCCTCGATGGCGGTAAATTAGGGGGAATGCGGGATGTGTCCACTTGCGCCACCCTAGGCAAGGTCTGGGAGGGGAAGGACGCCCGGATCAGAGAGTTGGGATTAGGAAGGCCAGCCCCTAGCCTGGGCTTCCTCAATTCCCTCATCTATTAGAGGGAGAGGTACTCGATCTGTGCTGGGCGGGCTTCACTCCCCTTCCCTATTCAGAGCACTGAAGGCCCCCCCCCCCCCCCCCCCCCCCCCCTCCCCCCCCCCCCCCCTCCCAGGCCCGCTCTTCCAGCCCTTTCCTTTCCATCTGGGGAGCCAGGATCCCAAGGAGAGCTTGTGTTTGGGTCAGCATCTGCTGTCACTCCTTCCCAGGCAAAGATTCTCTCTTCCTTCTCTGCAAGGAAGAGAGGGAGCCAGGAAGCAATTCACCTTGTAAGTGGCCCAGGCACAGCTTGAATCCAGGGCTTTGTGACCTATTTTCATGTTCACTGCTGGGCCGCTGCCCCATACAGAAGGTTGCTTCCTTGTAACTTGAGCCTTTGAGACTATTTCTGACCTTTGGGGCCATGCATAATAATAGGCTCTTCTCAGATCCCAGGGTACAGGGCTAGTAAGTGATGGGTCAAGAAGCTAAACCCACTTCTCACAACTCCAGTAAGTTTATGGAAGGTCTCCGAATGGGGCCAGCTTCTGAGGATGGGGAGGTGGCAAGGGTGAGGGGAGCTCTGTGGAGTTGTCCCCAGCCTCACCTCAACTTTGGCCCATAGGTGCCTCTGCCCCACCAGAGCCAGCCTTGGGTTCCCTGTGCCTGGAGAAGCCCCTTTTCTTCAATCTTTCGTTCCTAAACCCTAAGGAGCAGCTGACCCTAGTCCGCCTGGAATTGAACTTTGGTGCCCCTGGAGACCTTGCCCCTGCCCAAGACTGGGAGTTGAGCCTGTCCTATGCCCAGGGCCCTCGGCTGTGGGGTCAGCCCCTGCACTGGCACCATCGAGAAGTCCTGCTGAGCCAGACAGTGCCCAGGTTGCATGATCCCCTCTACTTTGACATGCTGGCCTTGGGTGGATTGGGGAATTCCACCTTCCCCCAGAACCTGAGTCTGGTGTTGGAGCTGTTGCCTGGTAGAGACAGTGACCTGCCTCAAGGCACGTGTACCAAACTGGGGCATTCTCTAGAGGCCTCCCTGCTGGTGGTGACCCTTGACCCACAGCTATGCCAGCCCACCTCCAGGAAGCGCCGGGCAGCTTACCTGGCCCCTCTGGACAGCCCCGACCCTCCTTGTAAGGCTCGACAGCTCTACATCAACTTCCGGGAAGTGGGCTGGCACAATTGGATCATTGCCCCCCGAGGCTTCATGGCCAACTACTGCCAAGGGCACTGCTTTTTCCCCACTGCCACCAAGATCTCCAGTTTGAACCATGCCGTCATGCAGTCCCTGATGCACTCGGTGGCTCCAGCCACAACACCCCCACCCTGCTGTGTCCCAGTGAAGCTCTCACCCATCTCTGTGCTCTTCTATGACAACAGTGACAACGTGGTTCTTCGGCATTATGAGGACATGGTGGTTGACGAGTGTGGCTGCCGATGATGGGAGCCCTTCCTGCCAGAGGGGATCCCCCCCCCAGAAGGGAACCGGTGTGGGCCTTACCGCTTTGTGTATCCTTAAAACCTGACTAATAAAACTGCTGGGTTTGTTTTGGTTTGGTTTAGCCTGAAGACTTTTTGGAGAATTGAGCCTTCCAGTCCACAAAGCCAAAGGTCCTTTAGGGTTCTCAAGAGTGACCTGCCTCCAGGTGGCAGGATAGTATAGCCAGGCCTGTGGAGTGCAATACTGGCCACCTCTTTTCGTGTTCAACTCTCCCTGCTGCCCCCCTGGGTGTTCTTGTTCTCGGAAGCCCCCTGGGGAAAAGTCTTCTGAGGCCAGGTGGGAGGCCCTGGGAAACCTGAGGGCGGAGAAGAATCAATATTTGCCCCCACCCCCCCACTCCTGCAGGCTAGGCAGGGTGGGTGTTAACTTATATTTGAAGAGCTGGAATGGCCCTTATAAGTCTTCCAGTCCCCTCCCCTCACTTGTCCAAAGCCACACAAATAATCTCAAATGCCTGCCAAGCTGAGTTCCTTAGCACCTGGGCTAGACAGCAGACCAAGATTGCAGTTTCCCTGTCCCAGACTCAACTAACACCTTTATTCTACTTGGTCTTATTAGAATTATTTAATTTTCAATAGGCTTTTTTTCCTTAAGGGCAAGAGACAGCCTGCAGAGGCTAGAGAATTGGACTCAAAAGCCAGACCACCAGCATTCTGACACAATCACAACACCCTGGACCACTCAGTTATCTAGTAATACATCAAAGTTCCCAGTATACCAGTCAAGTCCTAAGACCTTGTGCTTGTTGATTCTACTGAGGGCAACAGGTTTATCCAATGTTTTAAGGCCTGTGATTAACTCAACATGGGGACAAACTTAATTGAATGGCTCAGATCTGTCTCTAGTCTGCTCTGAAAACCCGTTTTTTTAAAAAAGGGGAAAAATAATCCCCGTGGGTGATAATTTAAGGACTCAAATAGCAACTGCTCCTACCTTCAGTCAAGTCAGCTACACATTTTTAGGACAGCCCACTGGACTAGATTGATGGGGTAACATTGGGCAAGTTCTGCTTGCTCCCACAGACGCGAAGGAGAAAAAGAACCCGAGCCTCTCTTCCCCTTCTCTTTCTAATGTGCTCCCCCTTCTGGTCAGAAATGGTCTCCAACTGTTCTCAGAATGAGATAAAAGGATCTGGGCATAGATATGGCTGAGAGTGGTAAAAGATGGAAGAACGGGTCTGCGAAGTTGGGCCACAACAAAGCCCACATTTCCTGCCTCCCCTTACCATTCATCTCAGGAGGCATTCACAGGAAATCTAAGCCCAATTTTCAAAAGAACCAGATTCCTGGCAGGGAGACAAACACTTCCTTTGAACCTAGAGGGAGGGGAATCAAGCTTGGAACCTTCTGCTCAGTGCTTAGCACTGAAATGATCTTAAGAGTGCAGCTGGTTTTGCTGAGGTCCAGAGAAAGAAAATTTTGTGTAGTCACACAGGTCATCAGCATGAGAATAGAGTAAAACCTACATCTCCTGATCTCCCTGAATCCTTTCCAACAGCCTCAAATGGTCACTGCAGAAAGGCTGATTGCAGGGGTAGGAAAGAGCCCTGGGCAATTAACATGCTCAAAAACTCAGGGACTCATTTAAGGGGTGTATGCTGGGGACAAATCCCTCTGCCTGGGACAACTGTCTTACCTTCCTGTGAGCGAGCCCTAAATAGGTCAAGTGGTCCTTGGGTACTGGGAGCTTTGCTGACTACTTCCCTCTACAATGAATTCTAGCTCCAAGTATGAATGCAAGAGTGTTTTATTAATATTTTATTGATGGCAAACAGCTTAAAACAAACTGACCAAAAATCAAAATGACACCGTGCTGACACCGATGTTCATGGATTTATAAAACTCAGAGTAACTCGCTACAAAGAAAAAAAAGAAAAGAAAAAAAAGCCACAGAGCAGAGGCAAAAAGCATTCCAACCAGTGAAATAAGGAGGGGGGTGGGGGACATTACCCAATGGATTGCATTGCAGAAAGGGTTACAGTTTAAAACCTATTTCAAAACTCTATGCACTATGCAGTCTACCCAGAAGGAAGAAAAAAAATTTAAAAGCCTTTAGGCAATGTTAATAAATAAAGAGTCCATCTCACAGGAAGGAAGGTGGCCCGTGTGTACCTGTTATCTGTACATTTCAGAAGTCTAAACTCTGGAGGCTTTTTTTCTTTTTAGGTTAGAATGGCCGATTTGCTTTTTTAAAGAGTTGTATGGGGGTAAGAGGGTTCTGGGTGGACAGGGTGGGAGGGAGATGGGTTTAGTGGTGGTAGGGTTTTTTTGCCATCTGTGTAAGCTTTGGGACAAAACCAAAATGGTGCTGTTTCCTGGTGCCCTGGGTCTCAGGTCACCAGCACTGTTGTCCAGAATGGGGTTTGGGGTGGAAATCTAATGACACTTGATCACTGATCTCTGAAAGGAAATGGGAGGGGAAAAAGTCTTGGCAAACTACAGATGAAGGCAAATTTGCTTAAGTGGTCGGCTAGAAAATCTTAAGGACAGAAACCAGAGGGGGATGACTTTTATCGAAAACAAAAACAAAAACATAAAACCTAATGCAGTTTATAGCATTTTAGTATTACTGGCAGGAGGGGCCAATTTAGAAGTTCTCTAAATGATAAGTGAAATAATTTGCCCCCATCTTTCAGGCCAGAAACCCTTCATGCCCCTTGATCATAAAGCTAACTTAATTCTGGAAGGTTTAAAAAAAATTATCTACATTTAGTTAAGTCACACTCGCCGACCCTTGCCAATTAGGAGGTAGACTTCTTCCAAATTTAGAGAGTTTGACAGAACAGGAGAACAAGAAGTTGAATGTTCCCGGCACTCAGTGTTTCTAAAAAGGCTGCCAAGCCAAGTGATGGCCCCAGCAGTCCTGTTTGGAGTGGCCCTATGAGCTGGGCAGAGCTTAGAAAGACTGGCTGGGTCATTTTAAGTGTGCTCTCTGACATGTCACCTCCGAAACATGAGGATGCTGTATTGGATGTTCCCCACCTGGAGGGGTCGGTCTCCAGGGTTTCTTTCTTGGGCCTTGTTTGTGGTTGGTTTGTGTTTTTAAGGACTCCTCCAGCTACCTTTGGAAAGTAGAAAGTCACCAAAGAAGCCACCAGCTATTTAAAAGGCCACCTTCCAACAACTGCCTGTTTGCCCATAACGATTCCTTTCCTTTTTCAGCCCACTTCAGTAATGTCTTTGAGTCTTTACTTCAAAACCAATATAATCCCCAAGAGCCCCTACTTTTCCCCTTCCTCAGTAGGAGTGAACAGGGCAGGCAGCCTAGCATCTTCTCTTCCAGGGCCACCGTGGCCTGGAGCCCCATCCCCTTGTTAAGCGCACGGTTCATCTTACAGAAAGGCTAGTTTTCACAGAGTAGAGTCCAGACATAGCCTATGAAAAGCATAGAGAAAAATGTGAAAGCCTCCTCAGGCTGGACCTCATGGGGAATCAGGGCCTGGGCCCTGTTTCCCTCACTGACTGTGATCCCTTGTAGGAAGAAGAGGCTGAATGAGGAAACTTTAAAATTCTCTGAAAGTTCTCTTCAAAGTTGGTGATTCTAATTTAGATTTTTAAAAATTTTCTGGTAAGCTTCTTTTATCTCCCAGGTCCACCGCTAAGATTTCAGAGACAAACTTAAAAAAAAAAAACACAAAACAGTGCTCCTTTGAAAGAATCTCTCAAAAACAAACCAAAAATTTTTCTTTTAAATGAAAAACCCTTTCAGAACACAGGCAACATGATGACACTGAGGTTTCAGAGCCAGTGTGAACAACAAACCCTGCATCTCAGAGTGGAGCTCTGGCCATCTGCTGCTGCCCAATGTGGCGGGTTCTGCCAACTGTAAGAAGGAATCTTGTCTCTGCTGCTAAAATGTGAACAGTTTTTTCTGCTAAAACATAGTCCCCTTAAAAAAAATAACTCTGAGATGAGGGTTTGCCATCCCTCCTGCTCTGAACGGTGCTGCCCTGTTCACAAACCAGAGTATGGAATGAAGTGAGCCTTGCTGAAGGCCCTTCTCTCTTAGCTGATTGGGCTGGGGGAGCAGGGACTCAGCTGACCATTCATTCGGTCAGGGCGAGCTTCGGGGGGAGCAGTCTGGCGGGCCGGGGGATGCTGAGACAGTCCCGCCTTCCCATTTCGGTGCAGCCAGTGCTCTGCTTCTCTCTCCTCTTCGGCCATTCTCCTCGTCTCAGTGTGCTAGCAGTGGTCTCTCTTTCTCTCTCTCTTTCTCTCTTGCTCCTTCCTCTCTTGTCTCCCCATTGGTTGGTTTCTCTCTCTCTTCTCTCTCCCCTGTTGCTCTCACACAGTGATGCTTCAGTTTTAGCAGTGGAAAACAGGTATCCATTTTATTTTATTTTTTATTACCCAGAATAAGATGCTGATGGACTAAGCTCCACATAAGCTTAGCTCTTCTTTCTTGACCTAGGAGAGGGAGAAAGTGAGAAGAGTCAGAGTCAGGACAAGATTCTTTAAGATCAGATTTAGACAGCAATTTTCATCAGATCTGAAAACCCCCCAGAGAAGTAGTGGCTTCTCTATGCTCTGATTCCAGAGACCAGCCCAGTACAATCAGAAGGGCACTGGACTCTGATTCAACAGATCTCGGTTCAAGTTTTGGTCTTGACACTTCCTAGTTGTGAGATGGTATGTAAATCAATTAAATTTGGCACCTTCCAGACCCTAAAGCTGCCATGAAGGAACAGTGCTTCATAAATGGGACCCTACTAGGTAAATTCACTCAAAATTTAAGTCTGGCTTTATGAGTCACTAAAAGGGGGGGCGGCTAGGTGTCAGAGTAAATAGAGTACTGGTCCTGGAGTCAGGAGGACCTGAGTTCAAATTTGGCCTTAAACACTTGACACTAAAACTAGCCATGTGACCTTGGGCAAGTCATTTAACCCCAATTGCCCTGCCTTCCCCCCTCCAAAAACAAACAAATGAAAAACAAAGAAAGAAAAGAGTCACGGGGGGGGGGGGGGGAGAGAGGGGTGAGACCCACCTTCTAATTATGGGTATAAAGTAATACGGATGATTCATTTTAACAAGCTCTAATTTGGTACTCAAAACGAAAATATGGGGGGGATCCTCGTTTTGAAATTTTCCTTATCTGCAGTTTTCCCTCCCTAAAGGCATTTATACCAATAAAAAGACCCAGAATGATAACTTCATGAGCAAATTCAGTTAACAGTAACTTCAAGTTTGTTAAAAGGCACTGGCTAACAGTAAGTACTAAAAGCAGCTTATGTGTATATGGCCTCGGTGGGTGTTGTGAGGAAAGCATAAGTATTTTCCTCATTGGCTTCTTTCTGTGAGGCATGTACCTGACTCCTAGCACCCTGCCCCTGGAGCCTACTAGGGGATACTGTCTCAAGAACAGAGACTTAAGGAGGAAGAGGCTGAGGACGAGACGTGGCTGGAGCCCTAGCCCTAACTAGCTTGGTGACTTTGTTAAAGTTGGCTCAGGCCTGACTACCATGAGAAGATTCCCATGAGACAACAGAGCAAATTCAAAGCCAAAAAGCACACAGCTCCTTCAAGCACCCAGAAGAACCCACACCGCTTCCTCCCCACTGGCGCCCGCCTTACACTCTAATACTGTGACAGCCCTGTCACTCCACCGTGTTGGTATGCCCGTTCTCCTTGGTATGTAGAGTCTTGTGACAGAGCCACATCAATCTGCGATTTAAACTCATCACCAAGGTAACTGTCCTGAGAAAGAGAAATGATGGTAGGTTTTAAAAATCTAGCATTACGACCACATTTGGCAATCTGGAGACCCCTCCACCTCACAAAGAATAGGCTCCTTCCTTCCCATCTTGATTAAACTTTCTCAACACTCCCTTCAATTTCTCTCTTGGATGGCTAAAATCCAATTTTTAGAGATGAACTAGGTTCTAATAACCCCAGGGTGAAAGGATCTTCAGGGAAGGTCACAGCCAGAAAGAATAACCACCTGTAACCTGGTTCCCTCCTTTCTGCTTCTAGAACCTACCACCTATCACCCTCACTCCCTTGGATAAAGGACAAGTTGAACAAAGCTACTTTTAGTCATCTAAGTTGAGTGGGATTCTCACTTACCTGGGATAATTCTGGTTGGGAGAGCCCTGGCTGGCTCATCTGTGATGGCTGACTCATGGAAATATAACCCTGAGTCAAGGGACCCTGGGAGAAGGGCTGAGATACCACGTCTTGACTGGCCTGACTATTTGGAAGATTCGACTGGCTAGTTCCAGGAATCCCAAAGCGATTTTTTTGGCGTCCCCCACGACCAGTCTTCCCTTTTGGTGTCCCACGGCCTAGAAAGAAATCATCCCATTTTTATTTTAATCATTAATACTCTCATTATTTGAAAATGATTTATTAGAATTTGGGGCTAGGAGGAACCTTTGAGGCCATAGTCAAAATGTTCATTTTACAAAGGAGAAAACCAAAACCCAGAGAAGGGAAGGGACAGCCCAGGGTCATAAAAGCTTAACTGGCACAGTCAGGCAGGATTCAAACCAAGTCCTGACTCTAAAATCCAATGTAGGATATATACAAGTGAACTAAGTCAACCTCTGAGGGGCAATCTCTAGTCCTCCTAATCTATATCTTGCCCATGGACCCAGATGGCTCTGGAAGAGAAATGTGAAGCTGGTGACTCAGCATAGCCCTCCCTCCCTCACTTAAATCTAATTCACTTTCAAGTCACACCATCATCTTCCTGATGTCATGGTCTTCTAAAACAAATGACATGGGCGGCTAGGTGGCACAGTGAATAGAGCAACGGCCCTGGTGTCAGGAGAACTTGGGTTTGGATCTGGCCTCAGACACAACACAGAAACTAGCTGTGTGACCTTGGGCAAGTCACTTAACCCCGGAGTCAGGAGGACCTGAGTTCAAATCAGGCCTCCAACACTTAACACTTACTAGCCACGTGACCTCGTGTAAGTCACTTAACCTCAACTGCCCTCCAAAAAAGTTTTTTAGATCAGCATAGTATACTTTTTTATATATTTTTTATTTCCTCTTTTACTTTTTAGTTTACATCATTCATTTCCACAAGATTTTGAGTTACAAATTTTCTCCCCATTTTCCCCCTACCCACCACCCCAAAATAGCAATCCCACTGAATATCCACTCCTCCAATCTGCTCTCACCCATATCTTCCCCCATCCCTCCTCCGACTTTCCAGTAGGGCACGGTGGATCTCTCTCTATCTATGCCCCAGTGCCTGTATATCTTATTTCCCAGTTACATGTAAAATAATAGTAATGATAGTGTATATACACACACACAAGTTTTAAAATCAAATATTTAAATATATATATAAAATCTTTGAATTTCAGATTCTTTCCCTTCCTCCCGTCACCCACCCTTACTGGGAAGATAAGCAATTCAATATAAGTTGTACATGTGCAGCTAAGCCAAACATTTCCATAGTGGATATATTGTGAAAGACTTGACTATATTTTCCCCCCATCCTATCCCACCCCTACTTGTTCTATTCTCTACTTTGATCCTGTCCCTTTTCAAAAGTGGGTGCTTCCAAAAAAAAAAAAAAGTTTCTTATTAGCCATGTGACTTTGGGCAAGTCACTTAACCCCAATTGCCCTCCTATATATATATATATATATGGGGCGGCTAGGTGGTGCAGTGAATTGAGCACCGGCCCTGGAGTCAAGAGGACCTGAGTTCAAATCCGTCGTCCTCAGACACTTAACACAAAAACTAGCCATGTGACCTTGGGCAAATCACTTAACCCCAATTGCCTTCCAAAAAGCAAAACAAACAAACAAAAAAAACCTATTTGGGTTAGCTTTTGGGGCAGGCCCAAGTGAATTGAGCCCTGGAGTCAGGAAGACTTTAGTTCAAATCTGGCCTCAGACACTTGACAAACTTACTAGTTGTGTGACTTTGGGCAAGTTACTTAACCTCAATTGCCCTCCAAAAAGAAAAAAAAAAAAGAACAAAAGACAACAATAATAAGTCAAACCTCCACTCCTCCTGCCAGACTGTGGCCAGGCAAGAGTGGCAAGGACCTACATAGGATTATTTCCAAGGAGATCTTAAGTGAGAAATACCTGCAGCTGGTCCATTGGCTTGGCCAAAATAGCCTGGTGGCGGCATCGGTGGCATCACAAGGTTGAAAGGAATAGGAATGTTCATAGCAGTGACATGACTGGGTCCAGTGCTAATCATCCCAATCTGATCATGAGTTTGAAAATACATGTTCGATGGACGTCCTAGAAAGTTAACACCTGAGTTAGGTTGTTTACCTACATAAAAATACAGCTGACACACAGTAGATAATGCTGCTGGATAAAAAGTGCAGTTGGCAAGCCTGAGGCTTTTATTCATGGCAACAGACAATCTTCACATCCCAGGAGAATAAACTTCAAGAAAGTTTTCCAGGGAGTGAAACAAAGCTCTAGGCCAACAGAACAAAATAGAGGGTACACAGACTAAATGAGCTGAAAAGTAAAGAACTGTTTGGAAAGCTTCTTTTAAGTAACTAAACAGGCACAGAGTAGGAATTTGAAAGTGACAAGACTGATTTAAAGAGAAAACATTCCAGTCACCTCTAACTGGCACTGTATCAAGATTGAGAGGGGCTTCCTTCATTTTATAGATGGGAAGACTGAGGTCCAGGAGTAATTTTTTGCAACTGCATATTACGTCCAATAAGCCTTTGCTAAAAACATTTCTTGAACTCTTCCTCCTTCAGAATTGCTATTTTTTAAGACAATCTAACAAGTCACACAAGAAAATCAGCCTTGGGGCAGCTAGGTGGCGCACTGGCCCTGGGTCAGGAGGACTTGGGTTCAGATTTGGCCTCAGACACTTAACACAAAAAAATAGCCATGTGACCTTGGGCAAGTCACCTAACTCCAATTGCCCCCCCCCCAAAGAAACAAACAAAAAAAGAAAGAAAATCAGCCTCATTACTTTATAATCCTATCTAGTTCTTCACTAGAAAAATATATATCCACCAGGCTCAAATCCAAATGATTTCAGAATGTTTCCAAAAGTCAAATCTATTCTCTGAGGATGACAGTTTGTCACCATTAAATATATTTAAAACAATGAAACTCTCTTCCACCAATGGAAAAAATGACTGGGAAGGCAGATTTTGCCTTGATTTCAATGAAGTGTTTCCTAACATTAGGAGTGACCTAATAATGGCTTAAGCTGCACTTAATGAGATAGTTACATTCTAATCACTAGGGGATATTCAAACTAAGGTGGGATGACCACCTGACTTGCTGGAATGTTTTAGAATGGATTCAGGCAGGTGTTGGACTAAATGACTCTCGAGGCACCAATTCAAAAGTCTGATTCCCTTCTCCTTTCCACAAAAGTCAAAGAAAACAGGACTAGAGAGAGTGAGTGGAGACTCATAAGGAGTCACCAGATGGAGCCATCTAGTTAACCTTGTAGAGAAGAGAGGGTCCAAAACACAAGCAACAGTAACAATCAGTGGGTAGAGAAAAGAAGGGAAACAAAAGGAAACTGAGGCATAAACAGGTAAAAATATCCAATAGTATCAAATACAAGAAAGTTCCAAGAGAAAAGAAAGGGACAAAAGCCCCCTAAATTTGACAATAAAAAGGTAATCTGAGACCTCTAAGAGAAGACACAGACAGCGGATGAGGATGAAAAGCTTGAACAGAGAAAAATGGAGGCAGTAGGAAGATCACATCCTAGAGAAGCTGGCTATAAAAGGAAGGAGAACAATAAGAGAGCACCAGGGAAAGCAGGGCTATGACTGTTCTCCTTACCTTGACTGCTCCGATCATAGACAGATCCTGGGATAATAGCTTCACGTGCATCATACATGGCAGTAGTCATAAATCGGGCTCCCTAGAAATAGAATAGTGGGGGGAAGGGGAAAAGAATGTTGCACATTATGTAGTAATATTTAGTATTAATATAGGAATTATAAGGTTTGCTAAGCACTTTATAAATGTTATCTCATTTGATCTCTACCTCAACCTCAGGAGGGTGGTGCCATCATTATTCCCATTTTACAGTTGAAGAAACTAGGGCAGACTAGCAGTTATGTGACTTACTCAAAACGACAGAGCTGTTGAGGTCTTCTTGACTCCAACCCAGCACTCTCCTTTGCCACTGAGCCTCCTCTAGGTGTTACATGCTTAGGTTGGGGCTACTAGGTGTTAAGAATTTATGCTAGCCAGGTTAGTTAAGTAACTGAAGGCATAACATGAAAAGAAAAAAAATCTTTTTTGTTATCAATTAGAATTTGATCTTGTGGAATGGACCTTCCTAGTGTCTCTCTTCTCTTCCAGTTGGGCTGAAAATACAATTATAAAATGGGCCTTTAAGTCCTGGACAAGGTTTTCTAGTATTAAATTCTACATGAATTACATTCTTCAGAAACTGCTTTGAAACCTTCTTAAGGTCAAAAGGAGGTGACAGACTCATATAAAAGATTACCAAGTGCCACAAATGACTTCAGCAGTGTAATAAATAAGAAAAGTCCCCAATTCCACAGAACACTTAGGGGAATGCTTTAGAGTCGCCCCTGGCCCCCGACATTTATGACCAAAATAAAGAAGAGGAAAGCTGAAAGACTTAACTGAGTTTGGGAAGAAAGATACAGCTGCATGGGGTGCAGATAGTGGGGGCCTACAAGAACAAGCAAACGCTGTAGTTTTCCTTCAAAACTACTTCTACCACTGCTCTCCCTGCTTTTTGTAAGTCTTGCCTGTTCAAGAAGGTGCCTGAATATTCTTTAGTTTCAGAGAGTTTCTAATATTATACTTTCTAAATGATCAGTAAAGACTGATTTGACACTGAGCATTGTAGGACATATGTCACTGGCACTGCTAACTCTGCTTCCTTCTTTGGTCCATCCTCATTTTATTCAAATCAAATATGGAACTGCTTACAGGGTTGATAGTATTGACGAGTTTTCGAGGCTTGCTGAATTGCATAAGGCTCTCCCGGAGGTTGTTTAGGGGTCCTTCTACCAGTACTTTCTGTTCCTTGTAGTAGTTCAACAGATGGTTCCAAAGAGGTTGCTTGGAGAGAGCTTTGGGGTTGCCAACAATAATTACCCCATACCTAAAAAACATAGTAAAAAAAAAAATCTATCATCTAGGGTAGAAAATGGGGACATGAAAAGCTTTTTAAAAACCACATGCACTATTATCAATACATAAATACCCACAAGACAGAGTTAGAATACACAGATTAAAATTCAAACCAACAGGGGAGTAATTTTACAGAATTTCAGAGTTGGAAGGAACCATCTCTCTAGTCAGCCCAAACACAAAAACATCTCCTCTATAACACATTCAAAGTCATCCTGACTTTGGTTAGAGTCCTTAAATGAGGGATTCAATCTACCATCTCCATTATACCCATGGGTAGATCTGGTAGGAAAATGTTGCTTTCTATCAAGGCTTAGTTGATAAGCCTTCCATCACCTGCCTCTACAAGTCCCCTTTCCTTCCATGCTCTACACTCTGCAAGTGCCCCCCGAGACAAGTCTAAGGAGTCATGGCTCTCTACCTCCCAACAACTTCAGACCACCCCCAGTCCTGCTGTTTCAGATCTTTAGTACTTCTGCGCCTTCCCCCCCCCCCCCCCCATCACCCTAATGATGCTCTTCTGGAGGCTTTATGGGTTAGGTAGGCCAGAACCCAGAATACTCTACACAGACTCTGGGCAAGACAGTGATATTTCTCCACATACTGAGTTCTATCACTCAGATGCTCAGAACAACAAGGAAACTCAGTAAACCTAGTCCCATTCCCTACGTTTCACAGACAAGACCTAGAGAGGTCTTGTGATTTGCTCAGGCACAGCAGGAACTCCAGCTCAGATTTTCTATTTTTCCAATATGTCCTGACAGAACTTCCCAACCAAACTAATCTATCATATTCTAGTCCAACCTCTTATTCTGCTGGTTCATCCCAAGGTCAGAGTCCTTAAGAAGTAGCTTATTTTCCCAATGGAACAGACTGTAAACCCAGAAGCCTAGAGGAATCAACAAATGCAAAAGGAACTGGTTTCACTGCCACAACAAACAGCATCTTCTTGAGGGAGTGTCCAGTTTTGACCTCATGGACCTTTCACAAAAATGTGACAAGTGCCAGGGCTCACAGTGTCATTTACTGCATCACAGGGACTCCAGGGAGCTACATACCAGTCTCTCAATTGAGTCAGAGAAGCTTGGGGCTTTAGGCACCCTACTGTTTCAGGGATGAGAGTGCTAGGTTTCTGAAAAAAGCTTTTACTTTAATAACTGAAGCAGTAAATGGGATTGTTACTAGATAGCCAATTTAAAAGGTTAGACAGGATGCTTGTTTATGTGCACATGGTTTTATCTAATGCCAATAAAAAGTACTTTTGCAGTAAGAGCTAGTTAAAAACTGAGAAACAGATAATGACCACAATAAACTAATAATCGTGGTATTTCCTAGAAAGCAATAATGCAATTGGGAGGGGACTGGGGGTGGTGATACTGTGAGCTCTGACTAAATAAATTCAACTAGGGGCCTATACTCTGGGAATTCCTGACATGACAACAAGACAAGAAAGATGTTTTCCTAACTGAATATATGGAACTGCCACCCAGAATTCAAGTGTTCTAAACTTCTCACTGCAACCATGATTTTCCATAAGTACAGCCCACATCATATAAAATAGATGTACATAGCTGAAATCTTTTCTGTACCTTGCTCTGGTAAGAGCCACATTAAGACGCCTGGGATCATTTAAAAATCCAATTCCTTGGTGCTCATTGGCTCTTACACAGGAAAGGATGATGAAGTCCTTTTCTCTTCCCTGGAATGCATCGACACTAGCTATTTCCACTTCCTGAAATGAGAGAACCACTCATATAATCATCAGCAGGTTGAGCTTTGCCTAAAAGCACGACTTTTCCTTTCAATAATTAAAAAAATTACTGTAAACATGGAAATATTCTGTCAATCTTTATCAATTAAAGCTCCTATAATGTACTAAACGGATAGAATATTGTCTTGTTTATACGACACTTGACAAGATAATAATCTGACATTGCCTATATACCTATAAACCCTTCATTAAAAGGCAGCTGAGGACAAGGATCAGGTCTTATTAATTATAATACAGATAACATTTCTACCTACAGTTCATAAAACAGGAAATTAAGCAATGATTTCTATTTTCCAGACTTACTTAACCACTTTTAATAAATCAATTACCATGTAAAGCACTGTGCTAAGAAGCATCAAGATAGTTAATTAAGACATGGTCCCTGGTCTTAAGGCCAGAGAACTGGACCTGATGATTTCCCTCATGCTTTTCAAGACAGTCCAGTATCTGTTACAGCCAGAACCGTGTATGCCCAGCAAACAGGAGTGTGCTAACCTCGTACAGTCATTCTGCATCAGAGCATCTCTCTTGCACCCTAAGTCCTCATTTGCAACAGTTGCTGCTTACAACAGGAACAAGGAAAACCCTCAAAGGTTCCTCACTTGGTGAGCCATCAATCTCTGGGGACAGGCAGTCAGAACTCAACCACATCTTCTAAAAGAAAGGCAACTACTCTTGCTGCTATCCCACGCTGCCGACTATGGACTCTGGTCCAAAGTTGGTTTATACTACTCAGGTCCCCTTTGCTATTTCCTTCTGGGTCCAACTTTTCAAACTGTGACCCACTCTGACCTCTTGCCACCTGGCCTCGATTAGTCTTTCCCTGGGTATGCACAACCTCAAGGTTCTATCTAGGTTATAGGACTCTTCCAGTCTGGCTTAACTCTATCCCTGCTACTTGAGCCCTTGACGTAACAAACCTCAATCTCTTTAGAAGACTGGACACAGAGACCCTTAGGGACCACACAGGTCTGGACCCGGGGGCCTCATAAGCCATCTGGTTCCAACTCCCTTATTTTACACAAGGAAACAGAGGTCCAGGGAAGTTTGGTAACTTGTCCACTGTTAGTAATAAGCATCAGAAGTGGGACTGGAACCCAGGTTCAGAACAGTGACTCCAAACTGAGTCTATTCTTTTATGACTCACCCAAGTTCACAGAGGAAGTGAGCTCTGTTCTGTTCTGGCACTCATGGTCCAAAAACCTTTCACCATAGTTCCCTTGATTCGGTGCTGGATATACTACAGTCTTACCCTATCTTGACTTTTCTCTAGTGATCATATTTTTTTATTTTGTTTTCACTTCAGATTTCTAATTTGCCCTTCACTGAATTTACTTGACCTATTTTACAATGTCACTGTAATTAGAAAGATTACAGAGATGCAGTCCAATATCCTGGAAACCTTTCTTAAGTGCCTACTATGTATAAACCACTTTGGCTTGGCCTAGCCTGTGTATGTCAAGATCGAAACTGAAAACAACTCTTTGCTCTTAAAAGAACTTAAAAACTACTGATAAGGAGCAGCTAGGTGGCACAGTGAATAAAGCACCAACCCTAGAGTTAGGAGTACTTGAGCTCAAATCCAGCCTCAGACACTTAATACTTCCTAGCTGTGTGACCTTGGGCAAGTTACTTACCCCCAATTGCCCTGACCTCTCCCTCAAAAACACCAAAAAGCATAACAAAACAAAAAAAAAAAAACAAACCCCCAAACCAAAACTACTGGTAGATACAAATGCACATTAAAAAAAGCAAAATATATGGCAGGATGGGATTGGGACACTATAAAAATACTAAATTTCAATTTGATACCTGGTAGAGTTTTGTATGCAGGGAGCCACTAAACTGCATGTATTGTACCAGATAAGATCGTTGACCCTCATAAGGTGTAATAATACCAATTTGATCTGGCTTGGCACCAGCTTTTAGGAGCTTTGTAGTTATCTTTTCCACATTTGCTGCTTCCGTTCTAAAAAACCAAACAATTATTTATTAGATTTTGCTGATTTTTACTCAATAGGCACTACATACAACATTTACACACACACACACACACACACACACACACACACACACACACACACA
>NW_027185593.1:1233653-1292838 GCF_028583685.1 Petaurus breviceps papuanus | reverse complement strand
CACACACACACACACACACACACACACACACACACACACACACACACTCTCCCCCCATAACTAATATATACAATCAGAACCTTCACTAAAGTCTCTCCCCTCTTGCTGCCCCACTGAAGGGCATGTATAGGATCCTGGATCCTTTAGAGCGATTTTCCTAGGGCAAAATTCTGGTAGGTCCTACCCAAATTAGAAAGGCTTTAAGTACAGGTCTAGCAAGTCATGTGAGCACCAATCTAATTAACTTTAAAAAGATAAATGCAAAAGGAAATTGGTCTCATTCACTGCCAACAATGAAAAACATCCTCCTAAAGGCCCAGTTTTAGTACCAAAGGAAGATTTTATTTTTGGTCACAGACACTTGGGAAAAAGATAACTAAGGAATAAAAGTGCTGTAATTGGCATTGGCAAATAGAGCATTTATGCATTAAAGCATGGATCTATATAGTATTATGATACACACATTACACACATATCTATATAATATTATGATACACACACATACAAAAAGATCATTAGTGATTATAAAGGGACAAGGAATGGGTCTTACAGGGATTTCAACCTATCAGAGAGATTTGAGAAACATTATTAAAATTACCTCCTTCAAAGGTTACTAGATTCCTTAAAGGAAAAGATTGCTAGGCCTATTTACCTGTTCAAATAAGAAGTGCCTGAACTGGCAATTTCTTCTTGGCCCTGGGTTACATAAAAGAACATTGGTTTATCTGGCTGGGGCCACTGGAAATCAAATCCCTTTTTCACACGATCAGCTATAATTTGAAAAGAAAGATCCACTTGTCATACATTACATTCAAAGTATGCAAGCCTATCATTTGAGGTCAGGGCTAAACAAGATTGGCTGCTCATGTAATACAAAATAACTACCCCCACATAGATACATACTGATTCCTTATGGTGCTATCAGACTTCCAAAAACCTGATGTCATACACAACTCTATTCAAGCAATTTATTTTATCTGTTTGTAATGGATATCTTTCACTGGCTCCCCTGTCATCTGGGAAGGTCCTTTACCTGCAGTGACACCATTCTGAAGGGAACCCTCATAGAAGATGTTTGATGGGAAAGCACTAAGGGCAGGATGCATTCGATACTGGACTTGCAGGCGGATTGGACGGATTCCCAACACCACTAGTCGCTCAAACAGTGACTGAGATAAGCCTGCTTTCGCAGCTTTCTTGCACATGACTACAGGACCCAGCTGGCAATGATCTCCTACAAGGATCAACTGGACCATAAAAGAGAAAATGGACAACTTTTGTTCACCTCAAAGAACATGTATAAGAAGGAAACATACCACAACTGAAGTTAAAGTACCCCAAAATTCAACATACTATTTACTGAGCATTTGACCATAAAGTTAAAATCCTTTGGTTCACAAAGAATTCTAATCTACCTGTTTGGCTCCAAGAACAACTGGCACCATACACTCTGGTTCGGTAGCCTGTGTACTTTCATCAATTAAAATGGATCGGAATTGCATCTTGGCGAGCCTTGGATCACCTGCTCCCACACACGTGCAGCAGATCACATCTGCATTCTAGATAACAACAAAATTATAACCATTTTAAACTTTGCACATCTCTAGCATCTTGGTTAACAGCAGACGCCTTAGAAAATAACGTTAATATTAAGACGTACATAATTGAACAACACAGGTTCTACAAATTTGCAAAGCATCACTTTAAAAAAAACAAACAAAAACAAAGATGTATGCTTTCCACTCTTTCATTTAGTTGCTTTCTAACCCAAATTTTTCACTGGCTATTTTATGGATGAAAATAAACAATATTCTCTTAGGTAGAAATCAGCTCTCAATGCCACTCTTCTGAGGAACAAAATTATATTAAATTCATTTGAAAATGAAATGAGAAATGAATAGCAAAATTACATCCTCAGATTTTATTTCATCGCTTTTTTTGGAGGGGAGAAGGCAGGGCAATTGGGGTTAAGTGACTTGCCTAAGGTCACACGGCTAGTAAGTGTTACATGTCTGAGGCCAGATTTGAACTCAGGTTCTCCTGACTCCAGGGCTGGTACTCTATTCACTGTGCCACCAAGCTGCCCCCTCAGATTTTATTTTTTAAAAGAGCTAGGTGACCTTTGAGATGTCCGAGTCCCTTATGATATTCTTTCATTGAGTTGCTACAATTTTTAAGAAAGCTGTATACCTCATATTCAGTATTGAGGGTATTTTACCCTAAAGGATCTCCCTTAAATGGTCTTTCCCTAAGCATAAATTTAAAAAGTAGTAACTGCATAACATCTTGGTCAAGTAGGTTCTAGTGGTTTTGACTTCAAGTGAACAATGCAAATCTAACACCTTTTAAGGCTTCACCTGTACAATGAGCAGACAAACAGATCCCATGATGTCAAAGTTGGAAGGGACCTCAGTTGAAAAACAGTCCAAGGAATACCTGGAGAGTCTACCCCTCTACAACACACTCCAGTAGTCATGTAAATTCGAGAGAGAGAGCTCACAAGCTACTTCTGAATAGTAAATTGTTACAAAACTTCAATTCTGCTCCTTATTCCTAGTCCCCATCCCTCCAGTTTTATCTAAGTATCTCAGCTGTTATTCTTTACCCTATTTTAATGCCCCTCTTTATAGTTCCTTACTTTCTCTTTTCTGTTTAAAGCCCTTTTAATTAGGTTCCTAGGACACCAAACAATACACTCACTCTCCTAGGTCAGGAGCCCATCACTCTTATCTGTGAAGTCCCAGTCCAGAAATCCAGATTCTATCAAGACCATATTCTTAGCAAGCTGTTCACGTCCTAATCCTGCCCCTCTTCTGAACCTTGTGCCTTGACTGGGCATCAGTGATGATCTATGGTCCTTTCAGTCATATCCACACCAGAACAAGCTCCTCTAGGGCAGAGACTTTTCTTTTCTGTGTCTGTATCCCCAGCCCAAAGCATAGTGTCTACACAGCTCAGATACAGAATGGTTGCTAAACCGAACCGATAAACCACTTACCATGAGCAATTCTCGCTCAGCTGTGCGTTTCAATGCTCGATAACGCTTTTCATCAGCGGATGAAAGTTCACCTGTTTCATCTTTCAGTTGTTGTAATTTCTGGAGTTCAGGCATGCTGTAATGCAGAATAAGGACTTGAAGTAACTGTTACTCCACATCAAAAGGAAATGCTAGCCCACTCTAATCCTTTATTAGACAAAATATGCTAGAGGGTGCAGGTGCCCTCAAGAGTGGCCCAACTTCTATAAAGCCTGTGTACAATTGCTTACCTGTCCATATTCCTGATCTGGTTATGCAGTGCTAAAAAAGACACAGGAGAATCAATTGCTTCCCTACTTTTAGCACAAAGACGAACAACTTTCAGTCCAGTCTGGTGAATCTTCTCAGTCAACTGATCCACAGCAATATTGCTTGGTGCACAAACCAGCACAGGCCTTAAAAAAAAGAAAATTCTCACTATTCAAAGAGGAAGCTTATAACTAGTAATCAACATCACAACATTGTTCAGTTTAAAAAAAAAACCAACAATAAAAATCGACACAAGGACCTGACATATCTTGTGATTTTATTAGAATGTGGAAATGCAGTGCTAACACAGAATTCAAACCTTTCTATGATTTATTTAAATGACATATGCCCAGTGTAATACAGTTAGTGTCAAAGGCAGGATTTGAACTCACATCTTTCTGACTCCAGGCCCAGCATACCATTTCCTACTCTATTAATCCTCTACAACACATTGTCACCTGGGAGAGGTGGGGAGGGGGGAAGAGATAGATATAGGACTCAAGCAAACACTGATAGTCAGAAATATTAATACAGACACAAAATATACAAGGCATAATGTGGCCATTTTGCAATACCATTAACAGTGTGAGATCACACCAAGCCAATTGTCCAAGGTAGCTAAGCGGCACAGTGGAGAGAATACTGGACATGAAGACAGTAAAAACCAAGTTCAAATACTGCCTCAGATACTTACTAGCTGTATGATTTTGGGTGAAATCACTTAACCTCCTCTTGCCTCCATTTCCTCACCTAGAAAATGAGGAAAAGAAGAGTACCTCCCTTTCAAGGTTGCTGTGATATCTACAAAACGCTTTTGCAAATCTAAAGTGCTACATGAACACTAACTCATTATTATCTGTAGAGATTTTCCTTCTTTTTTTTATTATCCTCAAAAGTCCAGCATATTAGAGTTTACAGGTGCTTAATTTAAGCTTGTTGATTACTGACATTCAACTTTATTCTACTAAATTACTATGAACAAACATACCCATTGCCTTGCCTAGCCAAATGGTAGACAATTGTAGCTGATGTTACTGTCTTCCCTGTACCAGGTGGTCCCTGGATAAGGCTCAAAGGTCGTTGCAAAACAGTCTTTACTGCATATACCTAAGGGGGAGAAAAAGAGGTTGTTCATTAAAACCAAGCAAAGGATTGGTAGGTTTTTTAATTCCTGCTGAAATGCAGAGATATCAATAATTTATTGAGTCTGTTGAAAATGGAGACCTGAGAATGATTGAGGTCAGGGAGTCCTTGTGCTGTAAAGCGTTTTGGCAGCTGGCATTTAATAATCACATCCTCCACTTCATGACCCAACAGTTTGTGGTAAATGTAGCCAGATACTGAGGTTTCATCCACAGCAAATGTTTTTAATGCACTCTGCATTCTGAAAAGAAAGATACTCAAGTTTAGTGGAAGCCAGGATCAGAAACATTTTACCAGCTTCAAAAATCATTAAGTAGAATATGAGACCATTAATGACATGGTGAAGGCATTCAAAGATGATGAATTTGCTTTAGCTAAACAACTAGACATTTGGATATCAGATTTTAAAAAGGATACAGAAAATTTAGAATACAGTCAGAGAAGGGTGACCAGGAAATCCAAGAAAACTGTCATCAGATATCTAGGTTTGCAATGAACTCCAGAGTGAAAAAAAAAAAAAAAAGAAATTATAGCAAGGCAGAATTTATCTCAGGAAGAATTTCCTAACACTGTAAAAGCAGTACAAAAATGGAACGGGCTCCATTAAAATGTAGTAAGCTCCTAGTCAGTAGTTTATATGTCAGTCATGTTATAAAGGGAATTCATTCTTTAGACCAAATGTTAGACCAAATGACCTTTGAGAACCCTTCAAACTTCTAAAAATATATGGATTTAAGCTTATGAACAATGACTTCCCTTTTCCCAAAGAGATCATTAAAAAAGGGTAAAGGACTTATGTGTACAAAAAGCAGGGTTTTTGTTTTTTTTGTGGTGGCCAAGAATTGGAAATTGTGGGGATGCCTGTCAATTGGGAATGGCTGAACAAGCTGTGGCATATGAATGTAATGGAATACTACTGTGCTATTAAAAACCTGAAAAGACTTACATAAACTGATGCTGGGTGAAATGAGCAGAACCAGGAGAACACTGTAGACAGTAACAGCAACACTGTGTGATGACCAATTTTAATAGATGTGGCTCTTCTCAGCAATGTAATGATCTAAGACAATTCTAAAAAACTCATGATGGAAAATGCTATCCACATCTGGATAAAGAACTATGGAGTGTGAATGCAGACTGAAGCATACTATTTTCACCTATTTTTTTCTTTTTCATGATTTTCCCCATTTGTTCTGACTCTTCTTTCACAACATGACTAATGTGGAAATATGTTTAACATGACTGTACATGTATAACCTACATCAGATTGCTTGCTGTCTTGGGGGACACGGAGGGAGAAAAATTTGGAACTCACAATCTCACAAAAATAAATGTTGAAAACTATCTTTATATGTAATTGGAAAAAAAAAAACCACTATTAAGTGCAATGCACCGCCCCGCCCCCCGACAAAAACAATGACTTCCAATAAATGATACAGAGCAACTTCAATACTACACAGAATACATACCTGTCAAATGAAGTGGACTTCCATACAAAATCGACTTGGAAGTTATGAGTAACTTCTACAGGGGCTCCGACACTACTCCTCAATTCAATTGCAATTTCATCTCCATAATCTGGACATCTGAGTTAAGTTACCCTACTCAATAGTTATTGGACTCATTTTTTTTTTTTTGCTTTTTTGGAGGGGGAGGGCAGGGCAGTTGGGGTTAAGTGACTTGCCCAAGGTCACATGGCTAGTAAGTGTGTCAAGTGTCTGAAGCAGGATTTGAACTCAGGTTTGCCTGACTCCAGGGCCGGTGCTCTATTCACTGCGCCACCTAGGTGCCCCTTTGTCCTTGAAGAAGACCATGACATCAGGAAGATGATGACATAACTTGCAAGTGAATTAGATTTAAGTGAGGGAGGGCTGTGCAGAGTCACTAGTCTCACTTTCTCCTCCAGAGACATCTGGGTCTAGTGGCCGGGTATCAGTTAGGATGACTGATGACTAGAGATGGCCCAAGATGCTGTGGGAAACCTTGGCTCTTTTAAGCTAAGGTCTTTTCAAGTTCTCACTTTGAGTGAGACAATTCCCATTCAGTAGGTAGGCCTCTTTAAGAAGTTAGTCATGAACCCTACATGACCACAAAGGGATTCTGTCTGTCCAATAAAGTACCCTCATTCTTAGGGCCTTGACCTCCCTGATTGTTATTCCTACCCCCACTAAATTATTTCTTGCTAACTGCTAAAAGGATCGATTTTTCTTCTGTAGCTAAATCTAATGCTTCTCTGTCAAAGAGGCCATATATCAAAAAAAGTTTTTCTCTTCTCTACTAGAATATGGAGCTGCCTTATCTTTTTTATCTCTGACTTATTCTCCCCTCCACTTCCTTTAGGGACACAATTAGTCCCTACCCCTTCCTCACTTCATAGTCTAAGTCACTTTTCTCTTGGAGGTCTATGACCTTTTGCTGACCAAGCCCACCTGCTAGTCAATCTCAGTGCCCTACTTTTAAGTCAGTCATATTTACAGTTTTGGCTACCAAAGTAAGGTAAGCTCCACTTCTATATTAGTAGCTCCTGGAAGAGGGATGTGAAGGAAAGAGGAGTGGGTTCTATATCTCTGTAGAGTCCAGAGAGTGACCACAGAGAAGAGTTACATCCTATATGTTGGGGCAGCAGTCAACCAACAATTCTTGGTTTTATCTATTCAGACAAACAATATATAAACATGTTATTAATGACCACAAGTGAAAGAAAACCCACTACTGATGCAGTCAGTATGCACAGTCCATACAGTATGGATTCTGAAGGTTTCCTCTCTGCCAAAAGGACGGGAGTCAAACCATCACTCTTGTACCAAGGTTATTCACATATAACAGCAAATCAGGATAGATAATGTTTGTGGTTACAGAAAAGAAGCTCTTATCTAGGGCTAATGCATAGAGGCAGGGAACCCCAGGTCTCTATACAACGTGTGCTCATCCATTCCATTATACCAAACAATGGCTTTCTTCCACTTATACGAATGAATCATTTTCTACTATCCTGTCATGAGATATTTTCTGGATAGTTTAAAAAGGATACTATCTGGGACTTTAATGACATGGCCAATTCCTTTCCACAGCGGGGCGAGGTCACCTTTATATCGAAGGCAGATTTCATCTCCCTGCATAAGACGCATATCTTCATGGGAAAACAAAGAGGCAGGGGAAGAAATTAAAAGCAATTAATGTCTCAACATCGAAGGTTGGTATCCCAGTTAAATTTTAGTTCAACAGATGTTGAACTAGGTTTTTTTATACATATATTTTATAGCTACACAGTGTCACAAAAATTTAAAAACTCAAAATCACCTCTCAACCAAATTATGACTAAATCCTCATTACCAG
Source organism: Petaurus breviceps papuanus (assembly GCF_028583685.1). Lineage (NCBI taxonomy): Eukaryota > Metazoa > Chordata > Mammalia > Diprotodontia > Petauridae > Petaurus > Petaurus breviceps. The sequence goes on along the minus strand of NW_027185593.1, from coordinate 1,285,073 downwards.
AGTCAGTCTTGGGTAACGTGAAGTAAGCGATTCTCTTCTTGTTGAGGCCCAGGTCCCATCTGACTGTGATGTTATCTTGGGTCTAGTTGTAAGAAAAACAAGATGTCCTTGTTCACCTTCAAAACTTGTGAATTATTATTACAAATCTAGAGGCTCTCAGTTCTCTACCACATTCCATCATATTGCTGTCATAATTCACCAAATTCATAGTTTTTTTTTTGCTTTTTGGAAGGCAACTGGGGCTAAGTGACTTGCCCAAGGTCACACAGCTAGTAAGTGTTAAGTGTCTAAGGCTGGATTTGAACTTAGGTCCTCCTGACTCCAGGGCTGTTGCTCTATTCACTGAGCCACCTAGACACCCCTGTAACTTCTTGAACAAGTATATGTTAAGCCAGGCTAAGTCCTTTACAATTATTATCTCATTGGATCCATACAACAACCCTAGGAAGGAGGTGCTATTATTATCCCCATTTTGCAGATAAGGGCATGGAGTCACACAGAGATGGAGTTGACTTGCCCAGGGTCACACTGCTAGTCAGTACCTGAGGCCAGATTTTGCCCAGCACTCTACCCAGGGTGCCACCTACCTACCTCTAGGTCACCTGCAAACGATTTTAAAAAGTTCCAAATATCAGAACTGGCACCAGACAAGGTGCCAAAGTCTTAAAATAAAATGTAGTCAGTAGCTCTAAACATGAAAGTCTATTGACTGTTAATGTATGAACATTTCATAGACATCTAGAGGAAAAAATCTGCTATAGTATTAAGTATGAGTGTAGCTAGAAGGAGATCTTATGATATATATAATATATATAAAATATATAAAAGAAGGGAGTAAAGAGCAGAACCAAGGCAAATTGAGAAGACTTATGTTTCCCAATTAATTTCTAGAAATACTACCTTAGATGTCAAAAGCACTTTACCATTAAGTGATCTGATCCTCAATAATTCTTATGACATAGACAATACAAGTATTATCTCCATTTGCAGATGGAAAAACTGAGGCTCAGAACTTAAGCAACATGCCCAAGATCACACAGCTAATAAAAAGAGTAGACTAGAACCATGGGCATTTGGATTTCAAGTCCAGGTTCTTTCAGCCACTCTCTAAAAACCAATGACAACATATGTTCTTATCCAATAGGTAAGGCCTTTAATGACTTGATGGCCAAGAATGAGACACCTCTGAGTTTCTTTGCAAGAATGTTTCCCCAAGAGAGAATCCCTCTGTAAGAGCTTCTTCTCAAATACTGATTCTGTAACGAGCTGAAGAATATGGTCCCCTAAAGCCTTCTCCCAATCTTCTTCAGTTTCTTTTCTCACCTTTAAGGCTGGTTCTGTCTGACTCAGCCTTGCCTTTAGTAGTATGATCCTGAAAAGTTCTTACTACTATTAATGAGTTAGCTCAAATTAACCAAATTAAAAACCATAAACTCCAAATTGCCTAAAATTTGTCTAAACTTATCCATGTATATATATTCATAAACAAAATAAATATGCTATTTGCTTTCATGTTTCTTTTTGGCTTTTTTGTAGTGCCTTTTCTAAAGACAGAACCTGGCCTACAACAAACCAAATGCCATTAAGCCCATCCCAACACCAAACATCATTTCACATAAATTACCTGGGATTCTTTAAGTTTCTTATCATAATCTGCTTCCAGTTTGACAAGTGGGCCAAATATATTTTGATACTGGTAAGCATCCTCATAGCGCAGCAAGACATGCTGTGGTTCCTCATCAACACCTGGCTTTTCCAGATCTTCAAGAGTTGCTGAAGGATTTTCCTAGAAGAATAATCAATCATCACCATCAATCACATTTATATAGCTGCTCAGATTTATAGTGTGGCTTCCTTTTAACAGCCCTGTGAAGATGCTTGTCTACAAGATGGCAGATGTGAAAACAGATTCAGAGAGGTCTAAGACCTACTTGACCAGAATCACACAGCTAGGTAACAGGGGTTGGAGTCAGGATTCAAACCCATGGCTCTCCACCAGGTTCTATTTTCTTTCCATCAGGCCATATGGCAACTGCAGTGTCCCTAGAATCAGACACAGGCATTTAATGACTTAGTTAAATGAACCAATGCATTGGCAATGGAAACAAAAATGTCTTCCCATACACACCTCAGTGCCATATTTGCAGATGGCCCCCCAGAACATAAAATTGGCAGGACAGTTATTTCAAAATAAAAACTCTTTAAACAAACATTATAGCAAAGATTGTTAGATAACAACTATTTCTTTATAGAGAACTTAATCTTAAATTTTTTGCACGTGAATCGTACTTTTAAATTTTCTTAATGACAACAAGTCATTAAACTTGTAATTGAAAGAGAAGAATATGAAAGTCTCAGAGCCATTATGATGGTGTAAAAGCCCACTGGAGCCATGTTCAGAGTTATGATGTCCTGAGTTTGAATGCTCCCATTGCTACATGTGAACTTAGGTCATTTTTTGTCCCTGGGCCTTGGACTCTTCACTTGGAATGAGAAAACTGAGCTGTAAATCCTAGGTGCCTGAGTGGGAAGCTCAACTATTCCACACATAATGAATTACTCATCTTAACTGCTATTGGCTGGTAAACTACTCTCAGAAACAACACACTCTCTCTAGATAGCACTATTAAGGAATCAGAGGACTAAAGGTGGAAGGAGCCTTAGACCACAGACTGCCACAGGTAGATAAGCATTCAAAGATCTAGTCCAAAATGCACAAATATTTTAGTGATTTTCTTCAACATCCATTTTTACTTCAGTCACTTTCTCTAATTAAGTTTCTCTGGAGTTAATGAAAGACCTATATTATGAATTATAAAGTTATCCCAGGTTATAAGGATAGAGCATTATTCTAGTATCTGGAATATGCTGCCTCCACTTTTATAGCACCCTTTCTCTCCAATGTTCATTTCCTTTTCTTTATGAGTGTCAATAACTGGACCTCCTTGTATGGTTGACAGGAAATCCATGAGTGCAATCTATAAAAATGGACAAAGTTATCTTGTCTTGTTTTTATTTGGATGCAAATGAATGCAGCTTTGACAAGTTATCCAACTAGTCCTCCAAGAAGTTAGATCTTCTATCATCCAAGAACAGTAACAATCAAGTACAGACCCCTGAGCTGAATCATTTCCAAGTAGTAGTTTCAGCTTTCAAACCCAGGAGATCTTTAGCTCTAGGACTAACCCTGACATGGTGAATTACATAGCATGGGCATCTGCCAGCTAGGAATTACAAAGAACATTGATTGTTTCCATGAAAAGACATTGAACAAGGGGTGGCCAGGTGGCTCAGTGAGTAAGAGCACTGGCCCCAGTGTCGGGATGACCTGGGGATTGAATCCGGGCTCAGATACTTAGCATCACACCCAGAAATAACTGGCCGGTTAACCTTGAACAAGTTACTTAACCCCAATTGCTTTAAAAAAAAAAAAAGAAATTGAACAGCTGTCATGAATTCTAAACCCTTGCATCATTAATCAAGTGGCACTCCCCTCGTTAAATAAGAAAACCTTCCCAATTCTAAGGGCAGTACATTCTAGGTGTAGGGGAAAATCATAATCATAATCTTTTAATTTCTACCTCACAGTCAAAAATCTCTGAAAGGTTATTTTCTCAGGATTCATCTCTCACTGTAATTAATTTAATATTTGGACAATGTGCCAGTTTTACTCTCACTTAACAAGCACCCCGAAAATCCGACATCTTGATTTGCATTCATACCCGTAAATGTCCCAATAATAAAACATACCCCATAAGACGTCATCCTGATGCTTTTAAATGAAAGCCCCAATGATGAGGAGGAATTCACTACTACCTGAGGCAATCAAGTACTTATTTGGACATATAGAGAAACTACATACGGACAACAAAAACCAAAAAAATGAGCAAAAATTTTATAATAGGTTCCAGCAATGATCTAGGCCAACGGTTCTTAATCAGGATAAAATAATATGGATTAGAAAAAAGGACTATATCTTTATTTTCATTAACCTCTGCAAGAAATAGAGCATTTTCTTCTTTAGTATCATGAATGTAGGCAATGTTCTGCAAAGGTGTCCATGACACACAGAAAAGGTTGGGCACCCTTGATTTAGCTCATTATTTCACTTGGAAAAAATTACACTAAGGAATAGTGTGCATGTCACAGTGTCACTGCTCTCCATAATGTCAACTTCAAAAGACTGGGCACATACTTTTTTTTTTTTTTAAAGCAATCGGGGTTAAGTAACTTGCTCAAGGTTACACGGCCAGTTATTATTTCTGGGTGTGGTGCTGAGTATCTGAGCCCAGATTTGATCCAGGTCATCCTGACACTGGAGCCGGTGCTCTTACTCGCTGAGCCACCTGGCCGCTCCTAAGGAATTGGGGTTAAGTAACTTGCTCAAGGTTACACGGCCAGGTGTTTCTGGGTGGGTGCTAAGTGTCTGAGCCCGGGATTCGATCTCCAGGTCTTCTCAACACTGGAGCTGGTGCTCTTACTCGCTGTGCTACCTGGCAGCCCCTCGGGCACATACTTTCAAAAATATTCCCTGCTTTGCTTACTATTCCATTTCAACCCTCTGTTAAATATCATTATGTACAAGTCGACAAACATTATATGCCTACTACACGCAAGGTATTAAGGACAAAAACAAGCACTGTTCTAAAGGAATTCACACTCTGTTCAAGAGAAACCATGCATAAGGATAAGCAAACTATAAGGAAAGGTTATGGCAGGACAAAGTTGAGGACAGCACCATGTAGGTTGTAGATTATATGATATGGTTTGGTCAGAGCACAAGAATGTGAAGGGGAATAGTGGAAGAAAGCTAGAAAAAGATGTTTTGTGAGAGATCTTGGATGCTCCAGTGAATTTCTACTTTATTTGGTGAGAGCCATTAAACGTTTCTGAGAAAGGAAGGGATATGAACAGTACATACATAAGGAAAACTAGTTGGTCAATGGCATGAAAAATGGATTAGAGAATACGGAAAAAGGAGTCCAGTTAAGAGAGTATTTACTTCAGACAAAGGGAAAAAAGACCTGAAATAGGAGGATGCCAACAGAAAGATGAATTCAAGAGACTTTAGGGGGGTAGAATCAATAGGACCTGGCAACTGATTAGATATGAAAGTCAAAACTGACTGTGGCTTTGCACCTTTGCAAATATATATAAACTAAAGTTCCATAAATGGAACTTATTTCATGTAAGTTACTCATTTCATATTCATTGATGATTTTTTCCCACCCCCCCACCCCTTAGAATTTTACTCCAAAATTCAGGGGAATGGGAGGGAAGAGAGAATGAGATGAGAAAGAAGGTCAGAATTTATGCAGTGAGACTGGGTTTGCTGCCATAGGTAAAGAATAAATGCTCACGAGGTCTACTGATTATAGTCAAATGAGGGAAATGAGGCAGAAGGGAAGAACAATTGCTTTCCCACCCAATACTGGGAGAAGGGAAAACAAGCATGAAAACACACACTGAACACACCTTCCTTAGTCTCTCCGGTTGCTAGCGCCTTTGTCCTCTCTACACGTCTACTAGGTGCTTGGGCATATACAGTGTAACCCAACACTGGTCCGCACGCACAAGTTGCCTTCCCTAATGGCACGGGAGCTCCTCGAGGCGGGGACAGTCTTTGCTCTTCTCTATGTCCCAAGACCTTAGCACAACGCCAGGCACAAAGTGCACGGTCACAAGTGCTTGGGGGATGCCAGGAACTCGGAACACAGAAACATGCAATGATCCCTGCTCTAAAGAAGCTTTCCACTACAAGCTGCTATAACTTTAATATTCTATCCTAATAGTTTGCATCAAGAAATGTGTTTGAAAGAAGTGAAGAGGTCATTCTACTCAATCTTTCAACCCCTACCCCCAATCATTTAATAAAGTTCTAGGCAAGCCAACTTTGTGTCGGTTTGTGTTGGTTTTTCCAAGTTCAAATGGAACTACTTAGCTTATTGCTTAATCTAGCTGCAATAAAAGAACAGGGAAAAGTAAAATGGATGGTAAGAAAAAGTCAGAAAGAATCACAGAAGAGACACTATAAGGCATCATATTTATAGTCCAAAACACTTAAGTGCTCTGTAAAAAATAGGCAGGAATCCCTAGTTATCACCAAGTTGCTACTGATAGTATTTTACTTATCTTTTTTGGTCAGGACAATTAGGGTCATAGAATCTTAAGAATGAAAAAGGAAGATGAAATTTGCTTCTCTATAACTTTTATTCCTTAGTCTGAGTTCTCTTTTTTAGGCCCAAGTAGATTTAGTTAGCTCCTTTGATTCGTAAGTACTTGTGAAGGCACTGGGGATTCAAGGCTAAAGTATCCTCATGGCACTTACAATTTAGGCAGGGGAGAGAACATGTACCTATATAAATGCATACAAAATAAATCCAAGATAATTTTGGGGATGGCAGTAGCTTCTGAAGAATTGGAGATCAAAAAAGCTTTATGTAGAATGGGCCACCTGAATCACTTCCTTGTTGAAGGAAGAAAGGGATTCCATGAGGTGTTAGTGAGGAGAGAGCTCACTCTAGGCATGGGGGATAGTCAGTATACAGGCATAGACTTGGTGCCTATATACTGTGAGAATCATCTTCAAAGAAGAAAGAGGGGACCAATTTCATTAAATCTTAGTGTGACAGGACAAATAATTTCCAATGAAGCTAGAAATGTGGGTTGAAGGCAAGATGTGAAGGGTTTTAAAAACTAAATGCAAAGTTCCTACCGTGTTTCCCCAATAATAAGACCTATCCCGAAAATAAGCCCTCCCCTTACTGTGTAAGATTCCTCTAAAATAAGCCCTATTATTGAGATTGCTACTGTAGTGAAGGTGATCCCCTGCGCTACATGCTACATTACGGTACCCTCTGTATGCACCATCCCCCCCCCCCGAAACGCACGCCGCACTCCGAGCTGCATCCAATCAGAGCTGCAGCAGTGAGTGCGTCATCCTGTTCTTCCCCAGTGATTTGCTTATTGAATAAAGGTACATTTTTTGGTTCACATTTACCTGTTTATTAAAATTGCTGTCAATGTTCATTAAAATAAGCCCTCCCCTGAAAATAAGCCCTCTGGTGTTTTTCTGTCCAAAAAAAAAATAATAATAATAAGACAGTGTCTTATTATCGGGGAAACACGGTATTTTATCCCCTCAAGGTAATAGGGAGCCAAAGGAGTTAGTGGAGTAGTGGAATTCTATGGTCATACCTGCACTTTAGGAATTCGCTTTGGCAGTACTGTGTGGGTGGAAGATAGCCTAGAGTTGGAAGAGATTTCAAGGAGGAGGCCAAATAAAAAGGCACCGAAAAAATCTAGGCAAGAGTAATGATGCCTAAAGTAAGGTGGTGGCTGTGTAAGAGAAGAGGTTGGGTAAAAGAGATGGTAGGGAGGTAGAAATGGTAACGTTTGTCTACTAACTGGAATTAACAATTTCATTAGAGAAAATGACAATGAGACAAGATATCAAATTTGTGGGATTCAGACAAAGTAGTACTTTAGGGAAAATTTATATCTCTAAACACATCAATAAAAGAAAGAGTAAATCAATGAATTGGGCATGCAACTAAAAACAAGAAAAGTAAATGAATCAATATGTGGGATAAGAGGAAGTATTGAGGAATCAAGCCAAGATTACAAAGCTAAGAGACTAGAAGGATAGTGGTACCTTTCATAGAAACAGAGAAGTCTGGAAGAAGGTGGCTGGGGGGTATGTGGCGGGGAGTGTAAACAATTGGACAGACAGGTTGAATCTGTCTTTCGAATACGAAATCTTAAAGGTCTAATAGGCAATTGGTGATACAGAAATAAAGCCTAGAGATGACACAGAGTTGATGCTTAGGTAAGAGACTGTAGCTGAATAAGTAGACCTGAGAGTCAATTCAACAGAAATGATTAGAGAGAAAAGGACATTGGATAGAACCTTGAGGAACACCCATAATTAGGGAATATGATATGGGTGATAAGCCAGGGAAAAGACAATCAGGAGTTGGCTTGAGGGGATATAGTAGGATCTAGTGAAGGGTTTTTTGGTTTGTTTGTATTCATAAGGATAGGGGAAAATTTAGGTATGTTTAAAGGCAGTAGAAAAGATATCTATGCGTGTGCATGTGCATATATATATGTATATAGGGAAAGGGATGACTGAAGTTGCAATCTGCTAAAGACAGAGGGTTTGGAATAGTTTCTGTGGAAAGTCAGATAGGGAATCAATTAGGAAGGAATTATGAGGATTGCACTAATGCAGTGAAGAGTCCACTGAAGCTAGATCATAGTTTACCCAGTGAGCATAGCTGTGTTACTTCCTCTGGCTCCATTCAGAAGTATAGCAACCATCATAATTTTTTCCTATAACAATACTTTAAATGTCCAATGACAGCAGCAATGTCACTTAAACCTTATCTTCTCCAGGTTATATGCATCCTCATTGCCTGCATACAATTCGTAAGAAAGTGTCATCTATCTCGACTGTAAAAGCTCTTTCTGAAATTGTAACACCCAGAACTGAATACTCCAAACACTGACTGACAAGGTCAGAAAACACATGGAATTCATGGAGAGATTCAACAGTGAACAAATAAAGAGGAAGGAATTTATTCCTCAATGGGTAACCAAAGCATAAAATCTGACACAAGAGTCATTCTAGGTCTTCTGAGAAGATTGTACCTTCCAAAGTTCCTCTAGTTTGTTGATTTGTTGAGCTGTAATCTGCCGGGCTCTCAGCTGCTCCTGCTCAGAAGGAATCTTTACCAGCCAGGAAAGAAAGCAGCGATCTTGAATCAGAGGCTGCCACTGGGAGCTGTCCCAATTGATATCCTTTAAGCTGCTCTGACTGGCACAGGGCTGCCTACAAAATTCAAATGAAAAGGAAAATGTACTCATTTGTCAAATGCTAGTAGTTTATCAAACAGGTTAAAAATAGGGCCTTGCCCACCATCTGTGTGTGTGCTTTGACCAAAAGTTAGCCTTATTGTTACCCAAAATCTACAGTTACTTTTTACAATCTGAGATTAAATTTCCTAACACACTTGGATTTTTAATTTTTAAGTCATGAGAAGACTTAAAATTTTACACAGTTTTGAGACTGGTCAAGGCAGCCATTCTACTTCTTCATAATGAACAACTCATAAAGGGGCCTGAGGGGAGCAATGAAAGAATCTCACAGATGAATAGAGAAGACTCAGAGTAGAGATCTTCAACTCAAGACAACTTTTACAAAGAAAAAAAGTTGGGCAAATTTATAAAATTCACCTATATCCAATGTATTATGCTGCTCAGCACTAACAGAGACAAAAGAATAAACAAGGTGTAGTGGCTAGACCCTCAAGAAGCTTACTGTGGTTGGATGGAGAGAAGACTAAACTATATTTCTGAAGTAAAAAACACAAATCTCTACAGAAACCATATCTGAACCTTACCTTTTCCCCACAAAGCATGGCAAAATTCATTCTAATACTGAATTTCATTTGTCTGTGAGCAGAGTTCTTAACCAGGCTGCTCTCTAAGACTAAGCTGCAGAATTGGATGAATTGTGTCAGTGGGAGAAGTTTCCTTCACAGATGTAACATTCCCACCCCCCCACCCCCAGGCGACAGTTTAAGAACCAGGGGAGCTAGAGAATGAAAATAGTTCCTATCCTAGTGAAGCTCACAGTCTTACACAAGGAGAGAAAGGGGAGACATGGGATAAGTTACCTAGATAGACCAAACAACTATACAGTAGCTATACAGAACAACAGAATATAACTGCATTGACTGAGGCAAAAATTGTGATAGGAAGTCCTAGGAATCAACAGGGAAATAGGCAGTAAGACAGGAGCCGCAGACTTTAGAAGAACTGGGGATCTTTTTCTTTTTTGGGGAAGGCAATTGGGGTTAAGTGACTTGCCCAAAGTCACATGGCTAGTAAGCGTGTCAAGTGTCTGAGGCCAAATTTGAACTCGGGTCCTCCTGACTCCAGGGCCAGTGCTCTAGTCACCGTACCACCAAGCCGCCCCTACTGGGGATCTTCTAATAAAAAAAGGCCTGACAAAGTCATTCTCTTACCTGCAGAGGAGCACCACCACCGAATCAGCTTTGGCGGGGATGAAGCCCAGGAGAAACACATTCCGACACCCACAATTATAACACTCCAGCACCGTCTCCCCCAAGGGTCCATCCTTGTGGAGAGTAACCTCTTTGCACTTTGCTCTTACAAGGTGATTTACAATGTGACTGAAATCAGGAAAGAATAAAGGCATGGCTGAACACCAAGAACAAATATAAGAGTTGATCATTTCTAATTTTCCCACTTAGAAATGAAATATTCATGGTCAATTAGCAGATACTCAACATTTTGTTCATCTTAGTAGCACTGGAGAATGAGTTGTTCCATATCACAGTTAATCCAGATATCTGAAGCTTTAAAAGAATAAAAAAAAAAATCTTTCTAAAAATGCTATTTTATCTTAAATGCCTAAATGAGAATATATATGTATCTCCCATAGTTTTTATATCTACCTACCTGCCTATCTATCCTTTTTAATGAACATCATATTCTTGAATTCCCTTAGGAAGATGACTATTTGTCCTGACTTCTGTTCCATGGTTGTACCAGCTTTTTTTAATAGTCTTTCCCTCATTACTTCTTACTGCTACAGTGTTTTGTTTTGAATTATTGGTTAAGGAACCTGATGACCAAACTTGTTAGGTCAAGGCATTAGCTAAGAGTCAAGAGGCTCTGAATGAGAGGCTATGTGGCTTTTCCATGGTGAAAGGATAAGTATGAGCTTTGAAAGTATGTGGCCATTTTAACAACTGCCTTGGCTGGTCATGGGTCACTTTTTTGCTTGTATCCAATTTTTCATTGTGCTTTTAAGAGTGAAGGTTAATAGATAACTGACTTGAAGACAAATTTAGAGTCTCACTATATTATTAGCTATGGGAAAAATAAATTTAACAAAATGCTAGTTAGTCAAAATGCCTTAGGAATGGGATGCACTGACTTCTATTTTTCTGGTTAGTCAGCATACCCCTTTTCCTGAAAATCTTCCTAAAATATCAGCTGTTTCTCTAGATCAGAGTCTGATTAAATAGTACTATAGTTGTGGAAAGTACAGAAGCCTAGACAAACTGAATATATCCTTTTTCTAGGAATGTATCTGAAATTGGTAGGATTTTTGTGATATCAGGTTTTTTTGGTTCCCATTTACGTCTTTCCTCAAAGTAAACTGCAGAAGAAAAATTTAGTTGATAGGATAAATTCTGGCTATATAAGATTTAAGAGGGAAAAGGAAGGGAATAATCATTTATATAGCACCTACTATATACTAGGCACTTTACAAATACCTTATTTCATCCTCACAACCCTGGGAAGTAGGTGCTACTATTATCCCTATTTTACAGTTGAGGAAACTGAAGCAGACAGAGGTTATGACTTGGTCAGGGTCACACAACTAACTAATCTGAAACCAGACTGAATTCAGGTCTTCATGGCTGCATGGCCAGTGATCTCTATTTATTCGCTGCTTCACCATGAAAGAGAAAACACTGACCACTGATCCTCAATTGGAAGACCTACACTCAAGTGCCACTCCATTCCCCTGCTAGCTGAAGGGTGAGTCAAATTCTTAGTCAATTTCCATATTTATAAAATAGGGATAATAAACTTTTGCATTATTAACTGCATTTGATGAATGAGAATGAAACACACAGCAAAAGGTAAATCCTGAGAAGCATTAAGATTATTATTTTCTTTGTAGAAGAAATCCAAAATGGACAGCAACCCAGGAATTTAACAGCACCCTAAATTTTAAGGTTATAGTTTAAGTATTAGAACCCCCTCAAAATAAGCAATCTAATCACATCTGATACTGCTCTCAAGTGTGTATGATTAATAGCAAACTAAAACACAGACTTTGTTGTGAACGTGATTGCATTTTTCTTTGATGGACCAAATCTGGTCATTATGAAAATCAGAAATGCCCTGTGGAAAGAAGGACTTCTCTTCTAAAAGGCTCAAACTAATATTCCAGTCATTATTTCCTCTGGAAGCACAATATTCTCTTACTGTATTTTATGGTAAAGGCAGAAACCTTAAGATTAAACTAGCATGCCAAGAGCTCATCTTGCAAAAAGCATAAACAAAACTAGGAAGAAAACTAAGTCAACCATACTTGCATAATAAAAATAAGCACAGAAAATAAATCAACAGTAAATACATGAAGGCATTCACATAGCACCATCTGTTTTAAATTAAACTAGTCACATAGTAGAAAAAAAGGCTAGATTCGGTAACATGATTTTCTATTGTCCTCCACTTCAACGTTCCCATCATTCCCATACAATTTTAAGCACAGAACCTGATTAAAGACCATGCATTATCTGATGAGTTACCTGCCAGAAGTGTTTCCACGTCCATTACAAAACCACTTCTTGCTAGTATTGCAGTAAACTACACAAGCTGGGTCATGGATGCCACAGTAACTAAAAAAGGAAACACATCAAAAAAGTTAAAAAAGGATGAAGGTTTGTTGTCTGCTTTTAATTTAGCACGATGTAAAATTCTTTACTCTTATATCATTTAAAGTTTTTCATCAAGTAACTTCAAGTAAGATAATCCCAGGAACAAAATTAAATTCATTAACTGCAGAGGCTTAAGTCCTGAAAATTCAAGACAGAAATATTAGGAGAGTAGGGAATTACTCTGTAATGGGAAACAATTTAAGTTCAAACCACTTTTTAACTGAGTTTGACAGAATTGTGGATGGATGCCAGCTAAACCATTACTGTGTCTTCTAAATTCACTTTGGCAAATAGATAGCCCCTCTCAATTCTAAGCAATGAAAGCCTAATATCCAAGGCTATGGTTACTATCATTTATTTAAATCTCACCCTTTATAACTTAGTAAACAGGTAATAAATCTTCAATTTGAAGAAGGGAGAGAATACATCCTAGTACCAGCAGCATAAAACAGGGACTGGATCTATGATTTCACTGGCACAGGCAATGGAATGAAGAAAAATCTTCAATGATGAGAAAAATTCCACTACCAATATTAGCTTGGCACCTTCTTTACAATTTTTAGTCTCAGAGACCTGCCTAAGACACTGAGAGGTTGATGGGCAAGTGCCCAGGGTCATGAAGCCAACATGTGGCAGAGGCAGTACTTAAATTTTAGTATTCTTGGCTCCCAAGTCAGCTCTCCATGCACCATGTCATACAGAAATCACATTGGACTGAAAAGTCAAGATTCTTCTAGTCCCAGTATAACAATGAGGTAGCTACTTTGAATCAGGAAGACCTGAACTCAAACATACTGGACTAAGTAGCCTCTCTGTTCCTCAGCTTCCTCTCTAAAATGGAAGATAATAATAGGACCTACTTCCCAAGGTTGCTGTGAAGATCACGAGATAACAAACAAAGCATTCAGGAAACCAAAGCTAACTCTCTTTTATTGTTAATAGACTATGAATGAAGGACAGTTATTCCCCTTCTCTGGGCAGCAGTTTTCTTGCCAGCTAAGGAAAAAGAATGTAGAAGTTCCCACCTATCCTATTCTGACCATACGAGCTTTATTCCATAGTCTCTTCCAAATGACAGACCATGGTCCAACTGCTCTCCAGAGTATGTGCATTAAAATGTCAGCTTTACCTTGAGTCAAGTGTCATCTCAACACAATAGTGTATTCTCAGTTCCAGGGCTCTGTGCCACAGTAAATGGTAAGGAATGATTCCTTTCTTTACATAGCACTTTAAGGTTTACAAAGCATCTTCCATATAACAACCTTGGGAAGTATTTGCTGCAAGCAGTATATTCTCCATTTTACATATAGAGAAACTGAGGCTCAGGTTAAGTGACTTGTCCAGTGTTCTCCTCCTTTATCTCACTAGATCCCGAGAGTATACTCTTGCATATACCAGCATACTCTTGCAGATCTAAGCTTCACTTAGTAAGAATCAAGGATAGCTCTTCCATTAAAAGCTCTCTTATGTGTACTATTAGTCTGTGAAGAATTCGAAACAGTGCACAGCATCCTGCTCTGTTAGCTCGATGAGAAAACCGCCAGGTCAAAGGTAAAACTTATGCTTCCTAAAAATTTTACCAGGGCTACTCTGACATTTATTTATTCAATGTACCTACTTCGGGCAAGGTTAATTTCTGGCTCAGAAAAAGGTGAGTTCCAAAGATCAAAATGTTAAAAAAAAAAGTCCAAACTAAATGTTAAGTGTGTACCGAGGAGAAAGATGGGAAATGGGAAACAGCAGGTGTAGCACAGTGGAAAAACAACCTAAAAACCCCCATCAGAACCCAGAGACTTGGGTTCTTTTTGTCTCTCTCTCTTCCTAACATACTTTTCACGCTCAACTCATGCTGACCTGTAGGAACCCCATCTTTGGAATGCTCTTCCTTCTCAACCTCTGACTCTTTGAATTCCCCCAGCTGCTAATGTAATTCCCCTAAAGTTATGTTTCATTTATTCTGTATTTATCTTGTATGTTCTGATTTGATATGTTTCTCTACTATTAGAATGTATGCTCGTTGAGGGGAGGGACTGTTTTGGGCCTTTGTATCCCAAGCACTAGAACAGAGTCTGATTTGTAATAAGTCTTTAACAAATGCTTTGTTGATGGACTGATTTTAGTTCTGGCCCACGGTCTTAGGAAGGTTCATGTTTCTGTGTCTTAATTTCTTACTTGTAAAATTATAGGGTGGAACTATATAATTTAAAGTCCCCTTCTGGCTCACACTCTCAATTCTAAAGTCTCTTATAGATCTGACATTCTATGGCTTTTAAAAAAATGCATAGGGCAGCTAGGTGGTGTGGTGAATAGCGCACTGGCCCTGGAGTCAGGAGGACCTGAGTTCAAATCTGACCTCAGACACTTAACACTTACTAGCTGTGTGACCGTGGGCAAGTCACTTAACCCCAAATGCCCTGCCTTCCACCCTCTAAAAAGCAACCCCCCCAAAAAAAAACCCATATGCAAATGCATATAAATCAAATCCCTCTTTAAACCCATTGGGAAAACTCATCATTTTCAAAAATTCCTATGACAAGCACTTTGGAAAACAAATCACCTCTGATTTTATCCATCAATCCAGATTTTCACTGGTGAAAGCAGGTTAAAAGGAACATTAAGGGAAACTGAAAAGAAGTCACAGAAGGGACAGTCCATGCTCTGCCTGGAAGTATGCAGGGATATTCGAAATCTTTATCTTATGAAGATTCACAGTCTAGTGTGAACCGAGGTAGCTCATGACAGGATCTTCTCTTATCCTCTTAATGTCTGCAGTAAAAACCCAATAAGTTAGCAAGTACCCTAGGGATGGGGCTGTATGTAACAGAAGCAATGTCACTGTCCAAGATTTTAATTAAGACTTTGAACAGAAAGTAGCACCTGGAAAAACACCTCACCACCATTTTCTCTTAACACTAGGGCAAATGACAACAATATCTGGTGCTTGTCATTCCTAGGCTTGCAACAGAAGCTTTTTTTTTTTTTACCTGCAAGCATGCACTGGGAGATCCTTTGTATAGTAAGTATCTTCTTCATCTTCTTCAAAATTTAGTTCAGCCAATAGTTGGCTAGTTTTAGTTACACTGTCATCCACAGCACCATTCTGGAGAATACCATCAGGTCCGTTAACCTAAGTAAAAAAGTCAGTTGAAAAATTTACGATCCAGAGCGAATACACTTTATTCCAAAAAATGTCTTTTGAATAACTACACAGTACATTGTTTTTCCTAAAGTAGGAAGAATGACTATTTCGCCTTGAAACAATACTGCTTGTGTCAGTTTTCATATATTATTTTTCACTAAGTCCATATGACTAAGTATTTATTACTCATTTTTCACATATACTTCTATCTGGACACAACAATTATTTCCATAGCATAAGACTGTTTTAAAGAGGAACCCCCCCCCCAAAAAAAAACAGGGTTATGTGAAGCAGAAATCCAACACTATATTCTTGCAATTGTCACTTGAGTGTGTAAAAAAGGAAAATAATTTTGAACACTTTCCATAGGTGCAGGTTACTTTTCAAAAGTTTAATTAGTCATAGAATACATGAATTTAAATGTTATATGCTACAAATATGGAAGAAAAGACAATTTTGGTATCTCAAATGTTACAACTGAATACTAAGTAAAGAGTTCCCTACCCATCATTCTTTCAATTTGTTCTTGGTCTTATTTTTAAAGAACCTCAGCTAAAATGGTACAAAAACTTTTGAGATAGATATGTTTCTGTTTAAAAACTTTTCAATGATTTTCTATTCTCTACCAAATAAAGTTCAAAATCCTTAGGCTGACAATAGAGGTCTCCTTGGTTCTGTCCCTCCGCTTCATCCAAATCCAACTAACCACTCCACACTCCCTTGCCCCAGTACACTTCCTACCTCCAGGTCTATTCACACACCTTAGAATGTCTCTTTCATCTCTTTCTGATGAATTACTAGTCACCCTTCAAGATCTTATGAAGTTGATCATACAAACTAATCTATAAAGTTTAAAATGGCATTTACAATAAGATCAAGAATTCACATGAGAACAGCACTAATTAGATTGCATCACACAAGAACAGAAATATATTTAATATTTATCCCATGTTATGAATCATCTTATTAAAAATGCTTACCTCCACCCTTTCCACAATGACATTCAACCTTTCTTCATAACTAAACAATCAAAATCTCCAACTTAATTGAAACCAACAATCTCTAATTATAAGTCTCCTCCCTCTGACAAAAAGTTCACACTCTCTTCTTTAGTCAACCAGCAACAGGGTATGATAGCATAGTACAGCAAAAATGGTGAATCCAATGCCGGACTGGACAGAGACTAGAGTTCTAGTTCTAGTTTCACTACAAGTAAGCATGTCAACCTCTCTGTGGCTCCACTTCCTCATTTACAAAATAGGAACTGAAAAATATTTGTCCCGTCTACTGCTTTGGAGTATCAACTCAAACAAATGTCAAAATATTGGAAGGCACTGTTTTCCAGAGCTAAGGCCCAGCAAGCAGGCTATGCCTTGGGCTTGGCAAAACAACGATCCTCTGCACTCACCCTCTGGATGATCTCACTCTCTGGCAAAAAATCACCCAATTACTGTATTGCTTTGACCAGTACCAGGTGTTTTCTGCACTCGGACAAGCACAGGACAAGCACCCATGTTCTGGTCATGAAATCCTGCTATGAATCAAACTTGTCTCATTGTTGGTGTTGCCCCTCATTGTCAGGGCTACAGCTTACCACATAGCCACAGGTATAAGTATTGAGATCTGTCTACACTAAAGCAGATTTCCCCCCCCCCCCCAAGGAGTGGGGGCATGGCACATAGGTCTAATCTGCTACCTTGCTTGCAAGCCATTTCCCTCACTTTGATATTAAACTTCTGTTTGAATCCTGACTCTCCTGTCTCTGGCCTGCTCTGTTTTAGTTTTGGCCATCCATAGGTTAGAGGCCGGCTGGTCCAGCTGACGTGACATAAAACATGACAATATTCAAGCACCTAACATTTATATAATTCTGTTTATAGTTTATATCAATCATCTCATGTGATCCTCAAAACTAGGAGACAAAGTACTAGCCCCACTTTACAGATGGGGAATCTGAGGAGGAAGAGCTTAGGTCCAAAGCCACAAAGATACTAGGTGGCAGAGCTGATAGGAGTCTTACTCTGTGTACTTCTTTATAACTACTATCTTCCCCCATATCTCCTTATCTGATCCTATTAAAAATCTTGGACCTGGTAATCTATTAGGCACTTTGAAATGCAAATGTAAGAACATTGTCTTTGTCACCACATAACACAATTTCCCCAACAAAATTCATGGAACTGTCAGATTAGAATCCTTATAATTGTGTGGGAAATGTACCCTTATGAAATGTGTAATAATATGAGTCAAGAAGAACTGAATATGCTTTTCACTTTCTGTGGGAGCTAGCATATAAAGTTATTTCTTATCAAGCTAATTCTATTTTGATGTATGATATAAAAGAACAATTTGACTCTGGCATTATGACTTTCTATGGTGCCTGAAGTTCTCAAAAGGTGTACATGTGTTCCATGTGTCTGAGTATGTATGTACATAGAGAGTAAGAAAGTCATCTCGCTCAAAATCCTTATTCTACAAATAAACTTATTTCTATACACACACGTATGTGTATGTATGCATGTATGTATGTAGTGATTTCCCAAGTCACAAAGATAGTAAACTGAATAGGCAGGATTTAAAACACAAGTTGTCCTTAATTTAGATTTTTGAACTTGCAATTCAAGAGACAGCTAAGTGATTGGATAGAGCACTGGGTCTGGAATCAGAAAAACCTGAGTTTAAATCTGACCTTAGATACTTACTAGCTATGTGACCCTGGGCTAGTCACTTAACTTTGTTTGCCTAAGTTTCCTCATCTGTATGATGAACTGGAGAAGGAAATGGCAAACCAAAACCCTAAACAGGGTCAGAAGAGTTGAACACAACTGAAAAGACTCAACAAGTTGTTTAGGGGCAGCATGGTAGAGAGATGGATAGAATACCAGGCCTAGAGTCAAGAAGATCTAAATTCAAATCTGGTCTCAGACACTAACTGGGTGACTCCGAGCAAGTCACTTAATCTCTATTTGCTTCAGTTCCTCATCTGTAAAATGGGGACACGCTCTTTCCTCTCCGAGCGGCTGGCGGTGTGTCTCTTCTGCGATCATGGCAAAAATCAAGGCCAGGAATCTTCGTGGGAAGAAGAAGGAGGAGCTGCATCCAAGTTATCTAAGATCCGAGTAGTTCGAAAATCTATTGCCCGAGTTCTGACTGTCATCAACCAGACACAGAAAGAGAACCTCAGGAAATTCTATAAGGGCAAGAAATACAAGCCCCTGGACCTTCGGCCCAAGAAGACCCGTGCCATGCGCCGCAGGCTTAATAAGCATGAGGAAAGCCTGAAGACCAAAAAACAGCAGAGGAAGGAACGCCTGTACCCGCTTTGGAAATTTGCTGTTAAGGCATAATTTGTTGAGGTGCCCAATAAAAAGACAAATTGTTATAAAAAAATAAAAATAAAAAATAAAATGGGGACACACTACAGAAGCAAACCACTTGACTATCTTTGCCAAAACAACAACATGGACAAAATCCAGTCATGCATGTGTACAGTCAGACATGACTGAACAACAAAAAACTTTACAATTCTGGTGAAGTACAGTGAAGAATGTCTTGTGCACAGCCCAAATGGAAAAGGGAATTCCTTAGTTGAAAATGTCCCTCCAGATTGTCCTGTTCACACAACAACCTAATGACTGAAGCAAGTCTGAGAACAATCCACCGGAACCAAATGCATAACCAATCAAAAGACCGATTTAAGTATCTACATGAGAAAAACAAAACGTAAAAGTACCTACTGTCCATACCATGACATACAAAATAAAAAGCAGTCTACTGTGTAATCCCTAAGTACTTATACATTTTGCAGGTGCCACAGACTGAATGATAAATGAATTTATCCTAAAAAGAAATGAAGATGGTGGGAAATTGTGCAGCACTTTCAACAACCCCAAGCTCATCTTTAAAACACTACTTTCCTAGAGATGACATCATGCTACAAATCATGGAACAACATAAGCTTTAAAGAATCAAAATTATGACTGACTCACATTAGGCATGAGCAAGGCTGTAGCACACTGGCAATAATGATATGCCCCTAAGTAGTATAAAATATACCATTAAGAAAACTAAGATTGGAAAAGGAGGTTGAGGTAAACCTAGAGAAAGACCTTCAGAACACAAAGAAGATGGTCTATGGATGACTTCTGGGAGGATGAGGACAAGATTAATTGGGGTAAGAAGGCATATAGGTTAAGATTTTCATCTGCAGGAGTACTGACATTGTAGAGACCACAGATCTACTTAAGTACTGTTTTTACCATGTGCAAAACTCTGCACAGCTCCTTACTATTTGTAAACCCAGCACCAAATATGCCGGATTCTTTGCCTAAACATCCACGACGCATGCTTCATCTTCAATCAGATATTGATTATTTCATTACTTCAAATGTTGTTAAAAGGCATAGCATCAAGAAAATAGATTGAATATAAGAAAGCTTTCCTCCACAACTCACTAAAAGGTTCACGCCTCGCCAGGATACCCTCTAGACTTCCTCTACTCTGACCCAGCTCTTCATCCTGAAGCCTCACCCCAGTCCTAGAAGTCACACACTGCGAGGACCTCTGTCCCTTTGGCCGCTCACAAAAGACTGGATGGTCCCTTCCCCCAGAACTTTCATTTAAGAAGAGTGCTCAGGCTAGCCTTGGTCTAATTCCTCTGCAGGCCATAGTAGATACCCTGGTTTCTCCAATCCCTTCAGCTTCCTTTTCTTTGTAGGCTTCCCCATTACAATACAAGGTAAGGACTGTCTCTCTATTGATAAGTGCATTTCCAACACTTAGCAAAGGGCCTGAGGCTTAGTAAATGCTAGACTGATTTACTTGAGTCAAATTAGTGTCTCAGTTTCTCACCCTATCCCATACCACCACTCTCTAATTTGCCTAAACTTAAACTATCTAGTCTTCTCTGCATTTGGGGTAGGGGAAACTTAAGTGGGAAGAGTAGCCAAATCCTCTGAATTCTTCTTCCATGAGGGCTCTGGCTGCCATGACTCTGCTTTAGATCCTTCCTATCTTTTTGCTGGAAATATTGGCCTCCATTCTCTTCCCTCTCTAAACAATCCTCCATACAGATGCTAAGATAATCTTCCTAGAGCACTGGTCAGACCAGATCCTATTTCCCACCCCCACTCCCAAACCTTCAGTAGCCCTCACTGCTTATATAACACAATATAAACACCTTACCCAGATATCTATAATCTAAGACCAATTTGGCTATCTACCTGTTTTCATCTCCCTGCCCAATTTCACTTAAAATAGACAAGCAATTTTCCAGTCTCTTTCTGCATGTACTTTTTAGATACTTATATGTGCCTGCTGTCTCTGCTAATAGAACTATAAACTCTTTGAGGGCAGGGATGGATTTTTTTTTCATTTAAACTGCCAACACTGTCAGTGCCTAGCACATACAGTGTTAATAAATGCTTACAGAGCCTCCTCTACTTTTCCTTCTCTATTTAGGCATACAGTTCATCTCCCAAGACTTTTCATCTCCAACCACTGAAATTTTTTTCCTTATAGCTCCAATTCAGCTTCTACACTTTCTCCTGAAGCCTTTCCTGATGATTCCAGCTGACAGTGACTTCTCCTTTGCCTCCTTTACATTTTACACCTTATGCTTTTGTACATATGCTCAGTCCCTTCCCCAGACGCCTGAAAATATGTCATTTTTCATCTTCATATCTCTAGCTCCCAGCATAGTACCAGGGATATATAAGCTAAAATATTATCACTGAATTAAAGTACATGTTCAGTTAAAATTTCTCAAGATTACTGGGAAGACAAATGAGATGACCTATGTAAAAGGTCCAGTCAGTTTTCAATTACCTGTACTAATGGAAAGAAGTCTAGGCTCAGATAATTCAAACCAGGAGACAATCTCTTAAGTAATGATTGGTTTCTCAGAGACCCTCAGAATTTTTCATCTCCATTCCCCAAGATGATGCCCATGCTCCCCTCTCTCCTAGTTCTCCAATCCTATAAATTCATGTACCATCTACTTCTGACACTGACCTTCACCTAGCTCAGTCATACATTAAGTGTACCTGGAATATCTCCACTTTTTAGGTAGCCTGGAAACCAAATGTCACAAAGAAAATCTACTTGTGATTAGAGTCAAACAGTGGTGGGAGATTAGTAATATCTCTCTACTCCTGAACATAACTTTTAAGCATCAATTTATTAAAGTCTGGTACCGTGTTTCCCCGATAAGACACTGTCTTATTAATTTTTTTGGACAGAAAAACACCAGAGGGCTTATTTTCAGGGGAGGGCTTATTTTAATGAACATTGACAGCAATTTTAATAAACAGGTAAATGTGAACCAAAAAATGTACCTTTATTCAATAAGCAAATCACTGGGGAAGAACAGGATGACACGCTCACTGCTGCAGCTCTGATTGGATGCAGCTCGGATCGTGGCGTTTCACGGGGGCGGGGGGGACTGGACGGTGCATACAGAGGGTACCTTAATGTAGCGTGTAGCGCAGGGGAATCACCTTCACTACAGTAGCAATCTCAATAGGTCTTATTTTCGGGGGAGGGCTTATTTTAGAGGAATCTTACACAGTAAGGGGAGGGCTTATTTTCAGGGAAACACGGTAGTAGCATTGCTCCTTGCCTTTGTCAAACTCTCTATCCTTTCCTTTACTGACAAACTTCTGGAAAGTTATCTATACTCCTAACCTCCACTACTTTCTCAGTTCCTAAGCAAACTGGCTCTCCAATCCCATTCTTCCACTCAAACTGAACTCCAAGATCACCAACAATATCTTAATTGCTAAATCAAAAGGCTTTTATCTGAGATCTCATTTCTCTAGATCACATAATCTTAAAGAATACTCTCCGGAATTTTCACAACACTGCTCTGTCTCACTAATCCTTCTCAATCTCCTTTCCCTAGCTCATCCTCTCCATGTCATGCTCCACACACCAGGGGTACCCCAGGACTCTGACCCTCCTCTCTACACATCTCATCAGTTCCCATATGCAAAATCATCACAACTCCAAAACCTACACATGTAGCTTTCACTTCCCTCCTCAACTCTACTTCTGTAGCTCTAATTTGATATCCTATGGGCACTTCAAACTCCCCATGTTCAAAACTGAACCCGTCCTTCCCTCTGAAAACCCACCCTCCTTCCTAATTCCCCTGTTTCTGTCAAGGACACTATTATTCTTCCTCCAGTCCCTTAGGCTTACAACTTGTAGAGTCCTCCTGACTCCCCTGCCCCAATTCAATCTGTTGCCAAAATGTGTTTGATTCTATCCTCTGGTATCTTGGCATATGTCCCCATTTTTCTCTATCCCTAATTCAGAAAGGCCACAACTACCTCGATGTCGTCTATTGTAACAGTCTTCTAATTGGTCTCCCTGTCTCCATCAAGAAAAGGAAAGACTTTCCTTCCCTAATTCACCCTCCTAGCCAATCAGGCAATAAACATTAATCACCTACTATATTCCAAGCAGAGAGCTAAGCAGCCCTGGGGTTACAAAGAAAAGTAAAAGACAGTCCCTGTTCTCAAGGAGCTCACAGTTTAAAGGGGGGAGATGACATGCAAATAAATTATGAACATGATAAATTGAAAATAATCCATTGGAAGACACTGAAATTAACAGGAATTAGGAAAAGCTTTTTGTGTTGTTGTTTTTTTAAGAAGGTGAGATTTTAGGTGAGACTTGAAGGCAGCCAGATAATCCAGGAAAGCAGAGCATTCAAAGCATGGGAGAAAGTCAGTGAAAATGCCTGGAGTAGGGAAAGTGTCTTGGAACTGCCTGGAAAGAGCTAGGTGGCTCTGTGGCTAGAGCACTGAGACCTGAGTGCAAATCTAGCCTCAAGACACTTACTTAGTTCAGTGTTCCTAGGTACATTCATAGCTACTAAGTGCTTCAGTTTCCTTCAGAGGATTGTTGTGAAGATTAAATAATAATAAATCTACTTTAGATAGTCTCTCTCCACCTAGAGAGAAGAGATGATCAAGGAGAAACAAGTAATCAAAGAATTAAAGGCTTCAGGAGTTAAGAAGGATGAGGACTGAGAAAATTCCTTTAGATTTGGCAATTAAAAGATCATAGGTAACTCTGGAGAGAACATTTTCAATTGAATGATAAGGTCAGAAGGCAGACTTTGAAAAATTAAGAAAAGAATGGGAGTAAAGGAAATGAAGGCATCTCTTGTAGATGGTCTTCTCAAGGAGATTAGCCATAAAAGAGGGGAGAAATAAGGGATGACAACGAGCAGGAATGAACAGATCAAGTGAGGGTTTCTTGATGAAGGAGACATGGACATGTTTTTAGGCACTTAGGGAAGCAGTACGTAGACAGGAAAACACTGAAGTTAAGTGGAAAAGTGGGAATGTTAAAGAGGTTACTGGTTGCCAAACTGTTATCCCTAAAGCACCAGTCTGATCATGTCACACCCCTTCTCAAAAAGCTTCAGTGACTCCTTAGGGTCTATGAGATAATCTATCAACTCCTAACAGAAACTAACTCCTAGAATAAAATAATAACTCTACTCTTTTTAGCATTTAAAGTCCTTTATACATCTTTCCCGGCTAATTACATGGCATTCCCCCTCACACACTACACCATCTCCACCACACCTTTGCACAGTCTGTCCTCCCCATTCCTTCCCTCAGGTTCTTGTCAGCCTGGCTTCCCCTTCAAGGTTCTACCTCCTCAGCAGTGCCCTTTCTTCATCCCCTTCAGAACTTATCCCTTCTCCCATCCCTTTATTTACACTATGTTTTATGTTTACATATGGAGCAGGATGATCTCTATGTGGGTGTAATTTAAAAATAAAACACATCAATAAAACTTTTCAGTTTTATTTTTTTATTATTCCCCCCCCCCATAGGATCTAAGCTCCTAGAGGGCAGAGATTGTTCTGGTTTTGTATTCCTGGTATACAGTACAGTATCTGGCACATAGCAGGCACTTTTAATGTTTGTTAACTTTATGTGCTCCTTCCATCCCCCACCCTCACCCCCAATCCCCAGAAGAAATCTAGCCTCTTAAATGCAGGAATTGGATACTATTTGTGTTCCCCCATAATGCTCTGCAAAACAGGTCTAATGTCCTTCGATAATGCAAAACCCTCCTTCTTTACAAAGATAAGAGATTCTGATGATATGGTTAGTTCTGATGAGCTGTTCTTTTCCCTTTGTTACAAGGAATGGCTAGGGGCGGGGAGGGATACATTCTGAAATGAAGGTGACCTGAAAACAAAAGATAGCAATAAAAATTAAAAAAATTTTTTTTTTTAAAGAAACAAACATAGGGGTGGCTAGGTGGTGCAGGGAATAGAGCACCAGTCCTGGAGTCAGGAGGACCAGAGTACAAATCTGGCCTCAGACACTTAACACAAAAACTAGCTGTGTGACCTTGGGCAAGTCACTTAACCCCAATTGCCCTCCAAAAAGAAAGGGAAAAAAAAATATAAAAGCTGAAAACCAAAATTAGAATCACAGAATTTCAGAACTGGAAGGGACTTCTGATGTCATCTAGTCCAGCCTAGAGGAAAAAGAATCATCTCAATGACATACCCATGGATGGCCCCACAGACTTTTCTTGTAGACTTATAGGCATCCCATTTCATTCTTGGAAAGCTCTAATTGCTAGGAAGTTTTCTCTTAAGTCAAGCCTAAATCTTCAGGTACCTCTTTGTACACCTTCATGTATCTTTTCCCTCTAATTCTGCATCTTGAAGACCATGCTCTTGTATTTCCTGAGTTTAATTCTCTGAGCCAAACATTCCAAAGTTACTTCAACCTTATATGCTATAAAGTCCAGACCCTTAACTAGTTTGGTTGCTCTCCTCTGGATAAGTTTGACCTTAGAGTCACTGCTTAAAATTTTAATAGAGCTTAATAAAAAAAAATTTAAAAACCCCAATAACTAAAATATGGTACAAATCTCCAAATAAAATTTTAAAATCTAAACTATTTACATTTGATTTTTAAAATGAATCTGAATAGGAGGCAGCACAGTATAATGAACAGAGATTGTCTTGCAGTCAGAAAAATATGGGTTCAAACCTGCCTGATACATACTGGCTTCGAGCAGGTAACTGCCACACCATGCCGCCTCCCCCCACCCCCAATTCTCTAAGGCAGTAAATTTCAAAAGGAGGAAGGGAAAGAAGGAAGGAAGGAGAGAGAAAAATGTTCTGAACACCTACTATGTGCCAAGCACTTTACAATTATCTCACTTAATCCTCACAAAAGCCCTGGAAGGTACTATTATTATCACACTCATTATACAGATGAGGAAACTGAGGCAGACAGGTTAAGTGACTTGCTAGAAATTGCCCAAGAGTGGATTTGACCTCAGCTTTCACTACTCTGGCTACCAAGACATTTGGCTGCCTATACAGGAAGTTCAGTTCTGAATAACAAATCACAGCACCATCCAAAAAAACCTGCAAACCTTAACAAAACAGTAATGAGTTGTTCTACCTCCTTTAGATTATGTTTCCATACTTACCCCTTGTGTTTTCCCCCCAGCAAAGTTTACATTTAGAGACTCCTCTGACTGTTGGAACTCACCAAGACTATAGCATTAGAAATTATCAGAGCTCAAAGGGACCTTAAAGTTTAGCCCATGTCTGAATAGCAACCACTTCAACTGAAAGGCCTCCAGGTAACATACTATCTTTTCAAACATGCTTATTTCAGTATTAGCTGTAAGAAAATTTTCCCACACATTGAAATATCTATTTCTACTTATTTCTTCCATGTTCTGACCTCTGGAGCCAAGTAAAGCAAGAACATTCTTCTATACAACCTTCCAATGTGGCCATCAGGTCTAATCTAATTATCACAAGCATTTATTAAATTCCTACTATGTGCTAGGCACTGGAGATATAAAGACCAAAAAAAAAAATTGCTGATCTCAAAGTGCACTCTACCACAGGTGACAACATATACACATATAAGAAAATACAGACTAAATACAAAATAAATAACAGGTAATTTATGGAGGGAGAATACCAAGTGAAGTAGGGAAAGGCTTCATATAGAAGGTGGTGATTAAATTAAATCTTGAAGAAATTAAAATATTCTATGAAAGGGAATGAATTCTAGGCAGAGGGGACAGTCACTGCAAAATCATAGAGAAGATGAGTTGTATATGAAGACAGCAAGAAGACTCATCTGGCTAGACTTGTGCAGAAAGAGGAGTAACATATAATGAACCTGGAAAGTGGGTTGAAACCACGTTGTGAAGAAATTTAAGCACACAGAAAAAATTCTATTTTATTCTAGAGGCAACAGAAACCCCATGGAGTTTGCTAAGGAGAGGGATGATATGGTCAGGCATATTTAAAGAAAATCAGTTGCAGCTGTGTGGATGATTGGAGTAGGGAGAGACCTGAAGCAGGAAAAGGTTAAGGGAAAGTAATAAGCATTACATAGTTTCCACTATGAGTTAGGCACTGTGCTAAGTGCTTTACATATATCTCATTTGATCGTCAAAACATTCCTGGGAGGGAAGTGCTGTTATTATTCCCATTTTACCTTTTATGTAAACAGGGTAAAAGAGGTTAAATGACTTGCTCAGAGTCATACAGCTAATAAGTATGAGGTCAAATCTGAACTCAGGTCTTCCTGATTGTCCACTGTGCCACTTACCTATCTCTAATCAGAAACCAATCAGGAGGCCTACAAGAGAGGTGATGAGAACTCAACCAAAGTAATGGATATGTGAGCAGTGAGAAGGGAACAGATGATAGAAAAGCTGTGGAAACAGAATCGATGTGAGGCACTATGCTGGGAAGACAAAGCTAAAATTTAAGCAGTCCCCAACCTCAAGGGAATATCCAAAGAAGTCAAGAAATATAAGAGGCAGAGGTGAAAAAGGAATGTAATAAAAGATGGGAGACAACCTATATAAAGGCATGGTAAGTAGAAAAATAGAATACTGAATTTGGGGAACAGCAAAGAGGACAGTTTGGCTTAAGAGGAATGTGAAATAAACCTCAAAAGGTTGAATGTAGTCAGAATGGGATGGATGCAGGATATGTTGTGGAGGCAGAACTTATAACAATCCTAAATCTTCCTTGCAACTTGGAAAGATATCATGACTCAACAGAAAAGAAGCACAAAAGTATCCTCCAGAAATTATCTTTTGGTCACAAATTCTTGACACACTAAATTGTGGAAGGAAAAACAAACAAACAAAAACCCATCTAGGACCCACCCCTCTACTACCAAGCCTTATCTAATCTGTAGCACATTTTGACAATCATTCTGACACCCTTAGGAGGATCTGGGAAGAGCATGGGAACAACTCCTCCCAGGTTCTAGTTTTTGTACCAGCTATCAGTTTAAAACATTCACAGGAACCCAATTCTTTTCTTTTTTTTTTTCCCCTCTTTTTAAAACCCCACTGGTGCAGTTGTACTAGGTAGTCTCTAAAGTTCCCCTACTGGCCTTGCTTAAGTCAGTTCTATTTTCTAGTAATTAAACTAACATTGTACAAATGAGAGAAATATAATGATCACATTGGACTCCATAGGGGCCATGGCCCTAAGACATAAGCACTCACACTACCCTTAGATTTTTAATTTAAACCCATGACCCAGAACATCAGATATGTAATTATGTTCAAAATAATCTGAGTAGCTCTAAATGCCACTGCAACTATGTTTGCTGAGTCCTTTCCTTAGCTCTTGTTTTACAAACAATTAAGACATTTACAAGTAGGCAAATCAGGAATTCAGAGAGCTGAAGCAGAATGTACAAAGTAACTGAGTTATGGTACTATGATACACTGAGGTAGTACAGTGGATAGAACACAGGACCTGAAGTCAGGAAGACCGGAATCCAAATCTGGCCTCAGACAGTTACCAGTTGTGTGACACTGGGCAAGTCACTTAACCCTGCTTGCCTCAGTTTCCTCATCTGTAAAATGAGCTAGAATAGGAAATGGCAAAACATGCCAGTATCTCTGCCACCAAATGAAGTTGCAGAGAGTTGAACCCGACTGAAAACAACTTTACAACAATAACTGTGACATGAACAAGGTTTGAGTTTAAGTTAACTTCACCCTCCGGTGGCCTAACCGGAAACGGGGAAATGAGGGAACTGGAGAGGCACCACTGAACAAGGACCACTCTATGAACAGGGTAGAAGGTAGTAAGTCCACTTTTTCACCATGGCATTCTAAATGGATACTGAACAATATTTTAAATACAAACTGAAATTTACGGGTTTTTTTTTAAAGCAATTGGGGTTAAGTAACTTGCTCAAGGTTACAGGGCCAGTTATTTCTAAGTGTGGTGCTAAGTATCTGAACCCAGATTCGATCCCAGGTCATCCTGACTCTGGGGTCGGTGATCTTACCCGCTGTGCTACCTGGTTGCCCCAATTTACAGTGTTCTTAAAGTGTTTTACAAAGTCATCTCATTTAAGCCTCATAACAGCCCTGCAAGTACTTCAGGTTTCATCTTCCCCATCTTACAGATGAGGAAGTTTAAAAGCTCAGAAGTAAGGCCTTAGTTACAACTAACATCTCCTAAGTGTCAGAGGCAGGATTTCAAACCAGTTTCCTGACTTCAGGTTCAGCACTTGGGTTCAGATCCAGCCTCTGACACTTAAACAGCTGCATGACCTCAGATACCACACCAAGAAAAGGAACATTACTAGTCATTTGGCTTCTCTCATTCAATCAGAAATCTAAAAGCAAACAATGCAGTTTTGGCCTTTTATTCATTAGTTAAGAAATAACTTGCTTCCCTCAAAAAGACCTAAGTTCAGTATCAGGTCAGTCCTAAAATGAAACCTGCCATTCCAGTGTTTGTTTAAAGATCAGAACCAATAACTCCTTGCTAAACACAACTAAATTCACTAACCAGGAAGCAAGGTAAAAAAAAGACTGATAGTAAATTTAAATGATCCCAAGGGAAGGCACAATCAACAACTGGTCAGAAGTTACAGGGTGACATATATCAGTCAAAAGACAAAATTCTTAAAGATTAGAGCAATAAAATGCTAAGGGCTGCTTCCTGGGTGGGGCAAGTTCCTATCCCTGGAAATCTTCAAGCAGAGGCTAGAAGACAGTTCATCAGGAATACTATCTTGTGTCAGGACTGATTTAGATCAGTTTCTTCCTAATGGTTGCTCTACAGACTAAGACCAATCCACTGAAAATTTTTTTTGAAGTGTAGGATACAAAACCTTTACATAAAATCAAAAGGCCCTTCCTTATTAGTTTATAAAACTTAAACCAATTCACAGAACCACAAATCTGATAAGCATGTTATATAGTCTTTGATCCAAGTCATTAATTAAACTGCTTAGCCAAAAAGAGAGCCCTACAACCCTCTAATGGAGATCTGAGTCACTTGTTCTGTCATTTTACCTGCGTCCCAGTATTCATGACCCTGTTTGGGGTTTTCTTGACAAAGATAACGGAGTGGTTTGCTATTTCCTTCTCTAGCTCATTTTACAGATGAGGAAACCAAGGTAAATAGGGTTAAGTGACTTGCCCAGGGTCACTCTGCTAGTGTCTGAGGCTAAATTTGAATTCCAGTCTTCCTCACTCCAGGTCCAGAGCTCTATTCATTGCACCAACTAGGTGCCCTGGTCACTACTCAACCATTAAGTCTTCAACGTTGGACTTTCAACCAATTCTAAAACCACCTAATTGTACTGTCATCTAGATCCCATCTCTATCCATAAGAATAGCAGGAAAAACTGCCAAATGCTTTACTAGAAAAAAAAAAAAAACGACTAGGTCCATTCTATCAATAGTATTTGCTTGCTCTATCACAGAAATAACCATATCAAAAAAGGAACGTTAGTCTAGCATGACCGTTTCATGATGAGGCCGTGTTGGCTTTTTGTGAGCACTATTTTCTTTTGGGGATGTGCATTAACCATTCCTTTAATAATACATCCTACACTTTCACCAGAAATCAAAGTCAAGCTCACTAACAGACAGCTGAAAGCCTTTAATAGAATATTTGCCCTGCACCATTCCTAAAGTACCTTTCCAATCCTCCACAGACTTCAAGGATTGTTAATCAAGGCCTTGGGATATACTTCATCTGACCACATGGCTACAACTCATCGAGGGCAGCTAGGTGCTCTTGTCCTTACTTATCTTAGGTATCAAGCCATTTTTATTCTGTCTTTCCAGTCCAAAGATCATCCTCCTTAGTAGAGAAAATGGTAAAATAAGTACTGAGCAGGAACCTACTATCAACCAGAGCAGGTCTGTCCCCCCAGACTTTATTTTTTGAATCAACTCTTTTCAAATGATATAATAATTGTAAAGGACTTAACACAATGTCTGGTACATAGTGAGTGATGTATAAATGTCAGCTATTGTTTTGCACAATACAACTTCAAGCTTCCTTTTTATTGTCCATTTCCCCTGAAATGTCCATGCTGGGGTTACCACTCTTTACATCATTTGCACAGTTCCACACCAAGCTTGTGTTTTTAACTGGTTAACTGGTTTTGCTCTCATCTTCTGGACAAGCCATTGAAGTTGACCAGGTGAGTTTTCTCTGACTCTACAGGGTCTCTCAAGGCAACTTCCTCGCTCCCTCCCGGTATCCCATTCTCCTATTCCAAGGGAGCCTTTTTTCTTCATTCTCCTATACTCCAAATTACCATCCTTCTAGCACTCAAGGTTATAGAAGACAGAGAGGCTATAAAGTATAGTCTGAGTTGGGGAAACCAGTACTGGAGTACATAACCTTTAAGATTCTATGTAGGTTGGGGCAGCTAGGTGGCACAGTGAATAGAGCAGCAGCCCTGGAGTCAGGTGGACTTGAGTTCAAATTCAGCCTCAGACACTTAACACTAGCCCTGTGACCTTGGGCAAGTCACTTAACCCCAACTGCCCTGCATTCCCCCCTCCAAAAAGAAAAAAACAAATAAGATTCTATGAAGCCTTAATGTGTTTTCTAGGAATTTTGTCAATGTTTAAAATGTAGTTGGTATTCAAATCGAACTTAACAAGCTAGTGCCTAAGATGTGATAGGAACTGTGCTAAGTGCTGGGGAAAACCCAAAAAACCTATATTTACTCTGCCAAGGAACCTGCAGTCTACTAAAACCCTCACCTTAAAGAGTGAACACCTGTTATATTTAGACTGTGTTGCTAAATGTGCAAATATACATTAGTGGTCTAACTAGTTGATGGGCAAGAATGGTTCTGAAAACCAAGAAACCACCTTTCTCAAAGGTCCAGGTTGTTCCCTTTCTCATGAAGCATTTCTGCTAATCAGGAATTAAGTCTGTTGGAAATGTGATAGTCTCAGTTTCTCGAATGCAATGCAGCCCAACTGCTCAGCACTTAGCAACCTCAGGTAGCCTGACACACTCACAGGCATTATTAATACACTGGGCATCTGGTTTTGATCTATCAAACTGGTGTCATGTTTAACAACAAATGTTAAGAAAGGATTGCTACTCCCTTATTTTTTCCAAATGCAGATTCTTTATAATATAACACATAAAGATGCCCCAGAATTCCAATAATTACAATTCACAAATTATCAATGAACAATACCCCTAAAAGATGCACTAGCAAAACTATCGTATACCAATCACCATTATTCATGTTGAATTACTCTTTCTACACTAATCATGTCACTCCCCTATTCAAATTACTTTCCCCAACATAAGTTCCTTCCAAGTCCTCCAAGATCCTAATGCCACCTTATCTACTCAACTTGATTCCTCATGCCCAACACTCCATTCCAGTCCCACCCACCTTCTCACTGGTTCTCACACATTGTTACCTCAACACCTCAGCATGTACTTACTGTTCCTTAATCAAATTCTCTACACATGACTAGAATGCTTTCCAAAATGTTTGTAACAATCTGACAATATCACTAACAGTCATGAAAACAGATCCTTTTGACCCAGTGATGTCATTGCTGGAACTATATCTTAACAATATGATAAAAAGGAAAGAAGATCTCGGTACAAAAACCCCCCAACAACAGTGATTTTTATCTGAAGTAAAAGCTGTTTCTAGTTCTCTCATATCTACAGTTGGAAAACAATAAACTGCGATATTAATTTAATACTTCTGCACTAAAAATTACAAATATGAAAATATATATGAAATGATTTTGAAAGGTCAACAGTTCAAATCTGGCCTCAGACACTTAACAGTTACTAGCCGTGTGACCTTGGGCAAGTCACTTAACCCCAATTGCCTTGCCTTCCCCCCTCCAAAAAGCAAAAAATTAAAAAAAAAAAAGTCAAAAAGTACATATTGACCAAGACCATCTAAAAGGGGTAAAAAAAAAAAAAAGCCAACAAAACATCTAGAAAAGCACCTAGATTCCCTCCCAAAATTCCCTCTCAAAAAAGGCAAAAAAAAGAAAAGCACCTAGAAGGGGAAGAAGGGTTTTTGAGAGAACTAGTGACTGTGTAGAACAGGTCTGCATCCTCTACATTTTTTGCAGGTTGTGAAGACCTGGTGTAGAATAAAGTACTACTCTGCCTGTATAGCCCATCAAAGGGATATACAAGTAGGACGTCCAGTACAAGTAATTTATTTCAGTTTTTATCCAAACAGCCTCACACAGAAGGTACTTAATAAGTGAATGCCAAGTTGATAAAAGTTTAGATAAGACAGTTCTTACTCTATAGCAATTTGTAGTTTATTTAGCAGGGGACCTAAGAGGTTATGTGCCCAACAATAAGTATTTGATGAAAGTTCCATGTAAGATCCAAGGCTGAAAGTTACTTACCAAGGGAGAGTAATTTCACCCAAGAGAGCCAGCATCTGAGTTGGGTTTTATAGGAAAAACAAGCACGAATAGAAATTCAACAGCAAAAAGAGACTTTAGAGGCATACTGAACCAGCCAGCACAAGTAAAAGCCAACAGTGCTTGTTTAGATGGCAGCAAATACTCTGTAGTGTAATGTACATGGAAAAGAATGATAAAAAAGATGTTGAATGACTGGCTATGCAAAATTATGGAATGCTGAATGTCACACAATGGAATCTGAACTTGGAAAGCAAATTAAAAAATCCTTCACTGAGTATCTGGCCAAGAAAAACATGACCTATGATCAAGAAATATTTTGGTAGTAATAGGAAGGAAGGGAGCAGATAGAGTAGAGTGAGAGGTTATTGCAATGAGTCTAGGTAAATGGTAAAGAGCTTGTTCTAAGATGGTAAAAGCAAGAAGATAGGAATGGGTTAGATATAAAGACATCTTAGGGAAATCTTATCAACAGGTCTTGGGAAAAGAGTAGGAGAAATGAGAGAGAGCAAGATTCTCCCAGAAGTTCTACTGTAATTGCAAGTACTAACAAACAAGGCACAACTTTTTTGTTGTGTATGCACTCTCATCACAGCTAAAATTCAACCAGCAGAAACCCTGTCTTATATGGCCCTGAACAGACCTATTTTTTCACTAATGAGCTGTCTTCCAGCTAAAGTACAAGCTCTTTCCAAGGCTAGGTTGATACTAGGTCCTAACATGTAGGTTTTCAACTATGAAGAAACTGACTGATTGATACCAGTTACACTGGTCTCTTTTCTACTTATACTAAGTACCTCTTTTGATTTGCATTTCTATTATTAGTGATCTGGTGCAATCTTTCACATGGTCGCTAAGGGTTTACACATCTTTTGAGAATTGTTCATATTTTCTGACAACTTATGCACTGAAAAACAGCTTTTAGATGTTTTATATTTGTGCCATATCATATCATATCTTGGATACCGAACCCTTATCAGAGATATATGATGCAAAGATTTTCTCCAACGAATATGCACTTAAGTACTCATATGTGCTAAGGTTTAAGCACTGTGGATACAATACTATCATCCTTTGATATTTCTAATAGTACAATCTAGAAAATAACCATGTTAGAATGGCCAGAAAACAGTTATATGGCAGAGTGACAGGTGTGGAGGCTTTCAAGAAGACCAGGGCTTGAATTCTAATTCTGCTATCTTTGTGACCTTGGGCAAATCACAATTTCTACAAGTCCCAGTTTCTTTCTCTAAGATGAAGAGATTAGAGTAGGTGATCTCTAAGGTCCAGTTCATACTAAAAAACTATGACTCTACTCTCATTCCCTTTAAAAGAGTTCAAGCAAGTTGAGGGCATCACTCTTCTCTTTTAAACTTTTGATTTCCCCCCTTTCCCAGTTGGATAACTAAACTCTGAAAACAAATCCTGCTAGTTCAATAAACATCACGGAGGAAAAATGCTGTACACATTGGGTTAGGAAGGATAAAGTTACTGCAAGGCTGACATTTTTCTCTAGTTTTTGAAAGAGGCAGCAAAGTGTAACAGAAAGATCACAAGACCCAGAGTTAGAAAACTTGGACTTTATCACTTAAAATATTGCTCTAAACATAAGGCATATTTTTCCAAATATCGAACTCATGTTATGGTCAGATACACAAAGCAATATTATTATCATTATTTTTAGTG
This sequence comes from Petaurus breviceps papuanus, assembly GCF_028583685.1. NCBI lineage: Eukaryota > Metazoa > Chordata > Mammalia > Diprotodontia > Petauridae > Petaurus > Petaurus breviceps. The sequence continues at coordinate 1,250,024 of NW_027185593.1, read as the reverse complement.
TATGCCTATATATTTCCTACTTGGAAAGGAATTTCATTTGAGGAATGGGGCCTATATTTGGGCCAATACCAAGCTGGCTTCAATTTCTTCTTCTGTACAATTCCTATCTTGCAGGATAGTTATGAGAATCAAAAAATGATATGTGTATATAAAGTGTTGTCTAAGTGCTATACAAACGTGAGGTGTTATTTGACCAATAACAACAGTTTTGCAGAATGAATGATGACATAAATACAAAGCCAAAATAAAAAAAATCATGCTGTTGTAAAATGTCAAAACCCACTTTTGGAGCTACTATAGACTCTATTAAAGTCATCTTCCCTAAATACAAAAAAGAAAAATTTATTACCAAATGAACTAAAAAATCTACAGAAGACCACTGCAATTGCTGCATCAATTTTCCTTAACGAACAAATTGCCACCAACACACATTTAAAAGTTAGATTTAAGATGAGGTAATTGGGAATCAAGAGCCTTTTGTTTAACCTCAGGCTAGGAAACAGACAAGAAGATCTCTCACAAAACTAAAACCACACACACAAAAATTACCTCTACAAAAAAAGGACAGAAAAACCTCATACCCTGTCACACCCTCATTTTAGTTCTTGCTTAATCAGGTTTGCAGAAGATCTCTTGTCTCATCTGAAACCTAGAAAAAGAAAACTGTGATACCTTGTGTGTGAGGCTGTCTTTTTCTCAGTGTGAAGTGAGCAACCTCATTAAGTAGGTACTGAAATTATTTTCATTTTTATAGATGAGGAAACTAAGGTTTTCAGGTAGACAAAGTTAACAAGATTTGAGGGATAGCTAAAACAAACTCCAGGATAGTCTGACTCCAAGTCTCATGCTCTTTCCACTATATTATATTTCTGTTACATGTAAACTTTCAGAACTTACAAGACTATTTTGCAATAATTCCAATATTTCCGGGAAAGCACATCGATAACAAGAATAACCAACAAGGGACAAACTAAGTGGTTTGTAATATTCTGAAAATGACAAATCTAGAAATTGTTTCATTTGGGAAACAGGAAGATACTTTAAAAAGGTCAATTTTATTTTTAACATACACCATCTTTTTCCATTATAAGTTCTAAAAATTTAACAAATATTAGTCTTGTTTTAATAAGAAACAGGTCAGTTTTACAAATATACAGTAGTAATGGATACAGCAGGCTTCCAGCTCCCATTCTCCTGTTCTAACCAACAACTCTCCATCTTTTAATCAGTTAAGTTTGTCTTAAAAAAAAAAAATAAACCATATGATAAAAACTAGACTGGAGGCCAGGAGAATTATAACTTAGATTTCCCCCTTATTCACTCACCCTCTCAGGTCTGTTTCCCCATCTGCAAAACTAGGGAGTTGGATTGGATGATCTAAAGATCATCGTCTAGTTCTCTAAAGGTCTCTTCTAGTTCTGATATATGATAATTCAAACAGGCAAAGTCAAGAGTAATGTAAAAAAACCAGTACCTCACATGATAAAGAATTTTTATTTTATTATTCAAAGGTGTCAAGATCATAAAAATCACTCCTTTTTAAAAATCCTGAATCATTTCTCATAAAAAAGCTCAATGGTTTCTAGTTTAAGATCGCCTTTCTTACAGTTTATTACATCACTAACTCCTAAATTCAGGTAAGATAAATAGCTCCCAAGGGTTTTGAAGTACCTGGTGACATCAATAGCTACAAAAGACATACTGATTATGTATATACCTTGACGATCTTTCCAAAACTGTCCTTGCTTCTCCATATCCCTATCAATCAAGGTCCTCATCTCCCCTACAAAAACCTAAATCTTCATCTTTTCTCCTTAAATAGGGGTAGAAAATTGAAGTAGAGGTATCTTTGCACTGTTAAAGGAAATTTCTTTAAAAATCATAGTTGAGTAAGTACTAATGCAGAAAAACTTTCTGCTAACAATAACATCAAATTTTACTTCAATAATCACCTTAATGACTTGAATTCTGGTCACCAGAAATGTTAATCTTTATCTTTATGAAAATAACCAATTATTTCAAAAGGCAAACAACTACTATCAGATAATGACAAACCAAACAGGAGCTTTCTGAGCTATCAAAGCATATCAGCAACAAAATCTATAAGCTGGACAACGTTGCCACCACAAAAGTTACTTTAGACATACTGGCTGTGAAGCACAGGTAGACTATTCATGTTACCCGAGAACACATTTCCATCAATTTCTTTCTTTTTCTTTTTGCAGGGCAATTGCAGTTAAGTGACTTGTTCAAGGTCATACAACTAGTAAGTGTGTCAAGTGTCTGAGGCCGGATTTGAACTCATATCCTCCTGACTCCAGGGCCGGTGCTCTATTCACTGCACCAACTAGCTGCCCCCATCAAGGTAATTTCCACAAATATGAGCTGCCATTTGTAATCTGAACTACAGTGTTTCTTAACAAAAACCATTTTAAGTACTTCTAAAGGACATAATGTCTAAAAATTACCATGTGAATTGTAAAGTACTATATGAGCAGTCAAAATGACCCCTCCCCCCAGCTCTTCATACTCTCCTCTCTGCCATACAAAGAGCATAAAGGTTAATTATAAATTAGGTTTATTAACTTTGGTTAATGTGATCTACAGGCATAATGTTTTACAGAGCACTAACACTAGTGTTGGAAATTTCTACCATCCTTCTCTCTAGTTCACAAGTTCTCTAGGCAAATCCTCCTTCAGTACCTGCAAAAAGCCAGAACATGTTTGCACACTTGTTCACCCAGATGCCCCACCCACCAGCTTGCCACCTTTAAAGAAATAATGTTGTAAAGTAGTATGATGTAATGAAAAGATCACTGGCCTTGAATTAAGAAAGATCTAGATCCAAAAGGTTCCACTATACTCAATCCCCAAAGTACAATGTGCATGTCACTCTTATCATCTCTGGGAAGCTCAGGCTCCTTGTCAACCTTAAGAGAATTCAACTTTTGTTTAAAATTTTAAAAGAAGAAAAAAAGCTCCCAGCTCTTACTCAAAGTGTTGAAAATATTTAAGGCTCACAAACAACTTTCTTCACTAACATGCTACAAAGGTAGGTCAAATATTACTTTCGTTTTACAGATAAGTAAACTAAGGCTCAAAGACATTAATTTGCTTAGGGTCACACAGCTATTAGGAGTCAGGTAACAACCAACCAAAGACAGGACGGGGCCAATCAGATAAGAACAGACGGCTGTACTCAGGAAGAAAGAGATCCAAATCCAGGTAGCAGGAAGTGTATCTGTTCTGAAGTATTTCATAAAGTGAAAGTTATAATACCTGTTGCTTCCATAAAGGGTTAAACTTTTCAACAAAGTAAAGTCAATACGGAGAAAAATGACCCATCATTAATACATACATTTGAACCTTGCTAAGACCCCGCATAAAAAAAATCACTTAATTATAAATAAAGTTCCACGTACATTTAAAAAAAAAATAGTATTTCTATGATTTGAGGGAGAAAAACCCCTCAGAGCCGAACACCGAGCTGTCCCCTACACAACGAGGGCCTAGCAAAATTTAGCTTCCTGGAAAAAGAGAGAAAAGGAGACCTGGCTCAGGGCAAAACACCCTCTGCTAGGTGAGTTATTTTCAAAGTGGAGAAAGAACAGGTGGGAAGGAGCTGGGGAGGGCAGGAAGCTGCTTGAGCACCCCAACCCAATCTCGCTTTTCAGAAACGAGGGGAGCTTCTCTTGCCTCGGAGCAGGAAGGAAATCTCTTGTCAGCTGCACTTCCCCCGAAAAGGCTGGGTGGCTGCGGAGCCCTGGAGTAGGTGCCCCCCACCCCAAGCCCCCAAACGACCCCTCTTCTCCAAGGGCACCCCCTCCCCCACAGCGCTCTCCCTGACGGACGCGTCTACAAAGTGTGGGGGGGAGGCTGGGAAGGCGCGGGAGGATTCTTCCGCCCCCCAAACTCCCCAATGGGTCAGATCTCCACTGAAGAGTCCGGCTCAGAATCCCGTCCCTTCGTCCCACTTCCTACCTAACCTCGGGGCGAGTCACTTCCTCCTTGACAAGAGCCTCGGTATCCACCTGGCCCCCGGGGCGGGGAGTGAGTACTGAGCAGGCCTGGCTTGGGGAGCGCCCCCCCCCCCCCCCGGGCGCCCACCGGAGGGGGAGGGCCCCGACCCTCCCCACCTGCGCGTCGAGCTGGCCCGCGGCTCCCCCGACGCCCGCGGCTCCGGGCCCGCCCGCGCCGCTGCCTCCGCCGCCGCCGCCGGGCCCTCCGGGGGGCGTCTGGGTCTGGCTGGGGAGGGTGAAGTCGGTGAACTCGAACTCGGAGCCCTGGGTGTCTGCGCCCAGCAGCTCGGCCTCCTCAGTGTCTAGGAAGGTGAGCGTCTGCGAGCTGGGCCCGTACGCCTCCACGCTCATGGCGCCGCCGCCGCCGCCCGGGGCCTGGCCTGCTGCTGCCGCTGCCGCCGCTCCGCCTCGCCTCGCCTCGCCTCACCGGCTCCGGCCTGGTCTCGCACTCGAGGACCCGGCTCCGCCCGCGGCCTCGCGCCTACCTCGGAACCCGCGCGCCCAAGGCCCGGCCGCGCCCGCCGCCCGAACCGAACCGACCTGCCGCAAGAGCGCGCGCGCCGCCGCCGCGACCCCGACCAGGGCCTCGCCTGAAAGCCTCCCTCCCGAGCCTCCTCCTCTTCCTATATAATCTACACGCTCAACCAGGAACCGCCGCCGCCGCGCGCGTGCCCGACACTACCCCACCAACCCCCCACTTAGGCCGGAGCTCCGCTCGCTCCCTTCAGTCCCCGCCTCCCTCGGAGAGAACGCCGAGAGCGTGCTGACGAGGCACGCAGGGCGCACGAGGCGCGGAGGGCGGGAGAAAGAGAAAGGGGGAGGGGAGGGAGGCGGAGCTAACGCGTGGGCGGAGACCGCCCTCAGATCGCCCCACCCCCGCTAAAGGGACTGAAGGGGCGGGGAACCCGAAAGGCGGTCGTTGGGCGTCCAACGGCCGCCCACCACGTGACTCTAGTCGCTCTCTGTCTTCCTCTCCTCCCTCCTTCACCCCCAGTTGGGGTCGGCGGGTCGTTGAACGTCTACGGCCTGCTGAGCTCGTGCGCCTGCTCTTGGGAGGCGGGATTCAAGGGGGAGTTGCAGAGCTTGTGGCCGGGTCCCCCCCCCCCCCAAAGGGGATTCCCGCCCATCAGCCCCGGCGCGCGCTGGTGCCGCCCTCCTGGCCCCGCCCTCCCAGAGCTCGCGACTCCCACTCGGCCAGGATCCTCGCCGGGTGGGGGCGGAGCCGCCCTGCCCTCCACTTCCGTTTCTTTGTGATCCCCATTGTACAGATGGGGAAACTGAGACTCAGCCTGAAGTAGAGAACCTGGTCCTGCCTCCCGAGGATGGTAGTCAGTGTCAGAATCTTTCCACCACTTGCCTCGTGCTGTGATTGCAAGCAAGGCTCTTAAAACACAACAGTTAAAACTACGGCAAACTTTTATTGGGCAACTTGGGGTAGGGGATGGAGCCCGTTCGGCACATCCTGCATATTCCTTAACTTCACCGGGTCTCGCTTTCCTCATCGGTATCACACCCGGTGCTCGTGAAACCCAGATGGAAATGTATGCAGAGGGCTTTGTGACCTACTATAAATGCAGTCTGCAATCATTAGGTGCCTGCTGTGTGCAGAGCCTGGGGATGGGCCAGTTAAATAGTTAAAGGTCGGTGACCTGGACCCTAGGAATCTGAGCAGCAAAGAGACCTCAGAGATACAGCTAGCTTTTTCTTGAGCTGGAAAATACCTCCCGCGTGTACTGGTCAAGTGGTCATCCAAGCCTTTGTCGGAAGACATTGGGTGAGCAGCCTTCTAAGGAGCTTTGGAAATGGTCTTCTCTGCAGCCCCTCCCTCCCGCGCTCTCCTCTGGGATTCTAGTTCTGCCCAGTGGAGACGGCCCTTCCACCGAGAGCTCCTTCAAAACTCGCAGGCACATGTTCTCCCCGAGACTTCTCCGGGCTAAACATCCCTCAGATCCTTCAACAGGAATTCTCTAGCCCCCTTCGCTACCCCGGTAGCCCTCCTTTGGCTCTCTCCGGTTTGGCTGAGCCTTTCCTGAAACGCGTCCCCACCCTGCAGATGGCATCTGACCACTGCGGAGGACAGTGAGGCTCGTGAGTCCTGGCCAGGGAGCTCCATCTGGCGAACACCAACCAATTACAATGGGCCCTATTAGAGCTTTCCCAAAGGTAAATGCAGAGCCCATCAAGAGTGATGTCAAGCCACCCAGGCAGCAGAGAATGTGAATTGGGCTAGATGGCTGCTTTCGGCACCCAGGTTTGCTCATTGTAGGTGATGGATGCATCAGAGTCAGCGATGATTATTGTCATGCATATCAAGATCTGCCCAAGTTCTAGTCTCCTCTTGCTGTCTCCTCTCCATTTCCCACAGAATCACAGGCTCTCAGAGATGGAAGGGACCTTCACAGCATTATGTTCAACCCATATGTACTTGAACAAGACTCCCCTCTGCACCATGGCCAGCAAGCAGCCTTTCAGCCTCTGCCAGCCCATTCAATTTCGGGATGGCTCTAATGGTCAAGAAGTTTCTTCTTACATCTGACTGAAATCTGCCTCATGGAAACTTCATTCATTCATTGATTCATTAAACAAAGATTTGGAGGAAGTACCAACCATGAGCAAAACCCTCAAGTGGATGTTAGGGAGATAAGTACTATAAAAATGACAAGAGACCTTGCCCTCAAGGAGATTATTCTACTGGGAGAGGTAAAGATAAAGTTGTAACATGGACACCCATAGATCTAATACAAATTATGGCCCAACCAAAGCAAAAAAAGAAATCTAACCAAAGTACTCTCAGAAAATCTGAGTGGGAAGGACTGAAGGAGGAGAGGATTCAGGAAAGGTTACTTAAAAGTGGTTGTACCTGAGGTAGCCATTGAAGGAAGAGGAGAATTTAGAAAGACAAATAATAACAATAAGTAGCATTTATATAGTGCTTTAAAGTTTGCAAAGCTTCACAAATATGATCTTATTTTATCCTTATTTATTTTTATTATCTTATACCATCTCTGGGGGTTAATAATTGCTATTATTATCCCCATTTTTACAGATGTGGAAACTGAGGCAGACAAGTTAAATGACTTGCCAAAGGTACCACAGCTAATCAGTATCTGAGGCCAAATTTGAACTCAGAAATTCCTGATTCCAGTTCCTGCACTCTCTTCACTGCAACTCATACATGGAGGATAGCCAGAGAGATGCTAGATTTTGGTGTACTCTAGTTTAGCTGTTACTGGAGAAGGAAATAGCAAACCATTCCAGTATCTTTGCCAAGAAAATCCTGTGGACAGTATGGTCCACAGGGTCACAAAGAGTGAGAAGTGACTGACCAACAGAACAACACTTTAGCTATTGCATTGAATTCATGAAGGGGAGTAATGGGCAATAAACCTAGAAAAGTAAACTGGAGCCAGATTGTGGGAGGCCTTGCTGAAGAGTTTATATTCTAGAGGCAATAGGGAGCTACTGAAGGATTTTGAGAAGGGGGAGTGACTGGAGGATTATTTTGGCAGCTGTGTAAAGAATGGAGTGGAAGCAAGGTAGACTAGAAGCAAGGAAATAAAATAAGAAGAGATTTGGTGAGGACCTGAATTAGAAGGGTATTGGCCATTGGGTATAGAAATATATCAATCAGTCCAACAGACATGCATTTATTTATGACAGTCTGGGTTAAGTGACTTGCCCAGGGTCACACAGCTAGTGCAGTGTGTCAGATGTCTGAAGCCAGGTTTGACCTCAGGTCCTCCTGACTCTAGGGCTAGTGCTTTATTCACTGCACCACCTAGCTGCCCCTAGAACTGAGTCATGAAGAAGATCAGGCAAACTGAGAGGCAGAGAGAGGTGAGGAGGAAGACTGACTGTGGTGGAGTGAGCAATTGTCTGGATATTGGGTGGGGTTGGGGCAAAGGAGAGGGAAAAGCCCAAGAGAACTCAGAAGCTGCCAGCATGGATGACAGAGCTTGGGGGCACCTTCTGCCCAAATAGGGCAGTTGGGCGGGCTTGGAGGAATAATATATAATAGCTGACATGAAGCACTTTGATGTTTGGAAAGCATTTTGAGGATAACTGATGTTTGTGTGGTTCTGTAGGGTTTGCAGAGTGCACTACAGATATCACGTTAATAATAATAGAGATTTAAAGCTCTTTGAAGTTTCCAAAGCACTTTCCAGATGTCTTTTCCCATTTGGACTTCCCACCAGTCCTGCCAGGTAGATGCAGTTATTGTCCCCATTTGAGAGATGAGGAAATGAAAGGTCAGAGAAAAAAGTGATTAGGTCATGCTCACAAAGCTGGGAAGTGTCAGAAGCAAGGTATTAACAGAAGTCCTCCATTCACCACTGGTATCAAACACAAAGAGAATGGGGGCCAGTAAACCCTACATAAGGTTCACTTAGAAAACCACATATTAACATTATATATGGTGCCACAGTGGACAGAGTGCTGGGCCGGCAGTCAGGAAGACTCATCTTTCTGAGTTCAAATCTGGCCTCAGAAATGTACTACCTGTATGACCCTGGGCAAGTCACTTAACCCTGGTTGCCTCAGTTTCCTCATCTGTATAATGAGCTGGAAAAGGAAATGGCAAACCTCTCTGGTATCTTTGCTGAGAAAACCTCAGAAGGGATCAGATGTAACAACACAACAACAAAATAGACTATTGTATTTTTATTTATTTTGTTAAATATTTCCCAAGTATATCTGAATCTAGTTCAGCTGCATCAGGTCCTTGTCATTGACACCTCTAGACCACACCGTATAGCCGGGGAAGATGATTTCAGTTTTAAACAAATTAATTTTGACATATGGATGAAGTCATAATAAAAAATAATAGCTAATATTTAAAGTACTTTAAGATTTGCAAAGCACTTTCCATGTATTATCTCATTTCATCTTCTTAACAACCCTATGAAGTAGGTACAAGTGGTACTAGAAGTGGTAGCCCCATTCTATAGATGAGGAAACTGAGTCAGAGTCTGAAGCAGTATTCAAATCCTGGTTTTCCTGAAAAGTTCACTGTTCATTTGGCAATGACTTGAGCTTAAGAGATATGAAAGCTGGATGATACTTGAACCTGTAAGAGCAGATAAGAGAATAGAGACCATAGAATAGAGAGAAGAGAAAAGGGCCCAGGACACAGCCTCAGGCAGCAAGTTAGTGAATGGGAGAAGGATGATGTCCTATCTAGCAAAGAAGATTGAGAAGGAGTCATCAGACCAGAAGGAGGAGAACATGGAGAGAGTCCAGGGAGAAAGAGGCAATGATCAGTGATTCATCTTTCTGAGTTCCTTAGCTGTGTAACCCTGGGCAAGTCACTTACCTCTGTCTGCCTCAGTTTCCTTATCTGTAGAATTATCTGGAGAAGGAAATGGTAAACCACTCCAGTATCTTTGCCAAGAAAACCCCAAATGGGGTCATGGAGAATCTGACACAACTGAGATTCAACTACCACAAAATGTGCTAGGTACTGTACTAAGCACTTTACAAATATTAATTTATTTTGTTCTTCCAACAACCCTGATAAGGAGATATTATTATTACAATTAAGGAAAGGGAGGCCGAAAGAGATTGAATGACTTGCCCAGGGTCACCCTTCTGGTAAATGACCGAGGCCAAACCTGAACTTGAGCTTTCCTGAGTCACCTGAGTCCCAGTGCTTTAACCACCACACCAGCTAGTAGGTTCAAGGGATTTTTTTTTAAAGGATGGAGGGACCTAAGTCTATTCATAGAAGCAGTATAGAGGGAGAGCCTAAAGAAGAGGAGATACAGAGACAGAGATGGACAAAGAAAGGTCAAACTTCCTAAAGAGATTGGAGAGAATGATGGACTCTTTGGTTATCATACCACCCTCTTCTGGGTCTGGAACAAAGAAGGAAGGGAGGTGTGTGTGGTGTAGACATGGGGAAGACTCAAGGGGTCTAAGAGTAGAGATGGAATCGTGACTCTGGGGACGAGCAGAACAAAGACCCTATCTACTGAGTAACCTTACTGCCCTTCCCTGGAATATATACATTGCCTTTTTTTTTCTTTTTGGAGGGGGGAAGACAGGGCAATTGGGTTAAGTGACTTGCCCAAGGTCACTCAGCTAGTTTTTATGTTAAATGTCTGAGGCCAGATTTGAACTCAGGTCCTCCTTATTCCAGGGCCTGTGCTCTATTCACTGCACCACCTAGCTGCCCCTATACCATGCCTTTTGATAAAACCATTCTGTATTTTTCTTGTGGAAAAAAATAGAGAGATGTGGACTAGAAGACAGTAAAATTAGATTGATTTTAGAATTGGTTAAATGGCCAGACTCAAGAATTAAGTTCAGCCAGACTGAAGAATTAAGTTCCTCCATTAGATTGTAAGTTCCCTGAGGGAGGGGACTGTCTTTTGCCTCTTTTAGCATCCTCAGTACTTACATAGTTGGAGTTTAGTAAATGCTTATTGATTAATTGATTGATTTGGTGTTCAATGTCAGCTTGGCAAGAGGCCTCCCTCCAGTAGAGTGCTCCAGGAATCTGTTTGACCCTATGCTGTCTAACCTTTTTATCAGTGTGTAAAGGGGGGGGAGGGTTATCCTTTTCGTATGTAAACAGTTTTGCTTATTGAAAGGGGCAGAAACAAGGACAGAAATACTGAAGAAGAAAAAAAAGCCCCACAGAGAAAAAAAACACTTAGTTACAGAAGGCCCAAAATGTCCTGTTTCCTAGAATCTAATCTTTCATTTAGCTAATTTGCATATATGTCTGTTTGTTAACTTTATGCTTTATATATATATATGTATGTATGTGTGTATATATACATGTATGTGTTTGTTTCCCCCCTTAGAATGTAACCTTATTTTAAGTAAGGATTGTTTTATTCTTTGTTTTTAAATTTGCAGTGCCTGACTCATAACTGATGTTTAATAAATACTTGTTGGTTGATTGATATGACTCTCATATAGACTTTAAAGTTAATAACTAGGAAACTCTGATTCCTAGAATATGTTTGGTGACTTTGGGACAAATGTATATTGCCTAGTTGTAGCTTAGCTGGCAGAAATGCGGCCTTGGGTTTATCATTGAGATGGAAGTCATTCCAACAAAGAGATCTGACTGTATCAGTTAGAGCTCCAAAAGACAGAACTCAGAAGAGCTGAATTCAGAACAGAGCTGATCTCAAGGCTGACTTGCCTTTGGGTTTGGTCGGAGACCCGGAGTCTGCCAGTTGTTCTCTAGAGCTGACTGGAGGAGCAGAAGCCTCCACTTTCCCTATAAAGCCACCTGTGGTCTGGAAGGCAGAAACCTCTTAGAGCCCAGCCAAGACAGCAGACCCAAAAAGCTCTGCAAGACCTAGGCATGGCATTTCTGATTTTGCTGAAAGAGTATAGCACTACCTTAGAAGTCCAAAAGAAGGGCAGTCTGAGCTGAGTCCTCAACATAGAAGTGAATTGTTTCCCAAACAGTTCCTGAGAATAGGACCTTAGGCATGTGCCTTCCTGCCATGTCACTCATGGACACTGTGTGCATGAGTGAGAGATGAAAATCCATGCATATAAGCAGAATTTTGTATTATTATTCTTGTCCTGCCTTTTATTGGGTAAATGTTTCTAATTAAGAGATAAGAGATAAATGTTTTGTATTTTTGTTCATATAGTTCCTGTATCTGTTTTGGCAGACATTTTAGATTATCTAGTTATTTTAAATGATCTAAAACCATATTGAGTAATATTGCTGACAGTGTAGTTTCTCTATTTTTCACTTTTGATTAAATCTATTTTAACTTTAACTTTGTCTGAGATCATTATTACTATTCCTGCTTTTTTTTATGTAACAAATTCTGCTTCTGCCTTTTATTTTATCTTTGTGTGTATCTCTCATTTTTATAATATTTCCTGGAAGTAACGTTTTATTTAATTCAAAATTTTAAACTGCTATCCATTTCTCTTTTATGGGTAAATTTGTCCCATTCACATTTTATACAAATAAACTCAGATTTAAATATTGAAGTAATATTTATTGTGCATGGGTAGGTAAAGCCAATAAAATTTTTTAAAACAACAATTTTACCTAACCTACCTATTCAATGTCATCCCAACTAAATTACTTAAAAAATTATTTTGCTGAATTAGAAAAAATAACAAAATTCATGGGGCAGCTAGGTGGCACAATGAATAGAGCACAGGCCCTGGAGTCAGGAGAACCTGAGTTCAAATCTGGATTCAGACACTTAACACTTAACTAGCCATGTGACCATGGACAACTCACTTACCCTCAACTGCCCTCCCTTCCCCCTTCCAAAAAGAAAAAAAAAATTTATTTGGAAAAACAAAGGTCAGGAACATCAAAGAAACAAGGAAAAAAGATGTAAAGAAAGTAGATTCAGCAGTATCATACCTTATGAGGGAGAGCATTGTTGAAGAGTAAAAAGGATCATTTCAATTATTTTAAATTAAAATTTTCTTGTATCAATAAAACCTATATAGCAAAGAATAGAGGGAATGAAGAAAATTGGGAAAAACCTTTCATAGGCAAACTTTCATAGACAAAACTTTGATAGATTGGGTTGGAATACTGCTGTGGTATATGAAATGGTGAGCCGGTTGATTTAGAAAAACATGGAAAGATTTGGACCTATGAAGGAAGATGCTATCCACCCTCAGAGCAATTGATGACAGGTAGAAATAAGCATAGTACAGTCTTACATATATGTATATGAGTATATATGTGTATATAAAGGTGTATGTTTATAGATATCTATGTATATGTATATACATATACATACATATATATATATATAAATCCATGCTTAATTTCAGCCTTCTTTAGAGTGGGATGGGGGCAGGGAGGGAATAAAAAAGTAAAAATGCACAGCAGAGAGCAGAAGAAAACCAACAAGGAGGCAGCTTTGAAAACAATATGTATTATTTATTATATATAGGTTTTCTTGAAATGGAAATGTATTGTTTTATATTGGCATTTTTTTCTTTTCATTTTTTGTTTTTAAGTTTAAAATAAAAATTAAATTAAATTTAAAAAGTCATCTCCACTGATTTATTAAATGGGAATCACCCTGAGGGGCTCAAGGAACTGCATCATACAGTGGTGGGGGAGAAGCTAATATCTAAGTTTACTCCCGAGATCCTAAAAGAGTTAGTTGTGTCAATGGCCACCCTCTTTGGGAACCCCTGACCTGCCAGTATGAGTGCTGGTTGGATGAGTAAGTGAGCCCAAAGAGAGAACAAGTAGGGGATATGGTCTGAAACCAACTACAAATTATTATGGATAAAGGCCCAAGATGATATACTTATTGAATCTGCCAAAGACACAAAACTGGGAGCGATAGCTAATACGCTGGATTATGGAATTAGTATCCAAAAAGGCCATGACAGGCTAGAGTATTGGACTGAATAAAATAAGATGAAATTAAACAGGGATGGATGTAATAATCTGATACTTGGATTTAAAAATCAATGTACACATTGAGACAGCAAGTTTGTTTGTTTTCTGAAAAAGATATTGGGGGCAACTAGGTAGTGCAGTGAATACAGCGCTGGAGTCAGGAGGACCTGAGTTCAAATCCGATCTCAGATGCTTGACACTTACTAGCTGTGTGACCTTGGGCAAGTCACTTAACCCCAATTGCCCTGCTTTTCTCCCTCCAAAAAGCAAAAAAAAAAAAAGATATAGGACTGTGAACATATACTAAACTCAACATGAATCAATTATATGATGTGTCAGCCCAAAAAAAGTTAATGCAAACTTGGACTGTTTTAAGAGAGACCTAGCTTCTAGCATCAGGAAGCTAAGTGATAGTGAATAGAGTGTTAGACCTGGAGTCAGGAAGACCGAGTTAAAATCCAGCCTCAGACACTTCCTAGCTGTGTGACCCTGGGCAAGTCACTTCCCCCTGTTTGCCTCTGTTTCCTCATCTGTAAAATGAGCTGGAGAAGGAAATGGCAAACCACTCCAGTATCTTTGCCAAGAAAACCCCAAATGAGGTCATGAAGACTGAATAAAAACAACAGTGGCATTGTATTATGCCCTTATCAAATCTCATCTAGAGCACTGTGTTTTATTCTGAGCACAACGTTTTGAATAGGACTTTGATTAGCCTGGAGACTGTCTTTTTGTTGTTCAGTCTTTCAGGCCTGTCCAACTCTTTGTGACCCCATTTGGGTTTTCTTGGCAAAGATACTGGAGTGGTTTGCCATTTCCTTCTCCAGCTCATTTTACAGCTGAGGAAACTTAGGTAAACAGGGCGAAGTAAGTAGAAATTACAAAGAGGACAACTAGGACTTTCTAACAAACAAATCTATTTAATAGTATGTTGGGCAAGGGCAACTAGATGGCCCAGAGCACTGGCCCTGGAGTCAAGAGGAAGTGAGTTCAAATTTGACCTCCGTCACTTACTAGCTGTGTGACCCTGAGCAAGTCACTTAACCCTGATTACCACCACCACCACCCCCTTCACCTTAAAGTACACTGGGCTGCCTTGGAGGTGCTGGGTTCCCAGGATCCCACAGACATTCAGGCAGGAGCTCAATTGTCAGAAAAGTGTATGGTAAGGATTTCTTGTGGCTATGGGTTTCACAAAAGTTCTACTTTCCTCCATCAAAGACCCTTCTCTGCCAGTAGCCTCCCATCATTCTATCTCACCCAGTGCCCCAATCCCACCTAGTTTATTTTTCCCACAATTTAATGTAATCAGGTTATTCCTTTTCTTCTGAATTCTCTTTCTCCCCTCCCCTCTCTCTAATCTATTTCCTTCCTCTCTCTCTTAAATTCCCTGCCTCTTGAGTGCAATGCTTCCCAGGTACACCGCAGATTACCTGACTTCGAAGTGGTTCTGCACTGCAGAAAGGCAGGTTTCTGTTATTTTGAATTCCCTATCCTACTTCTCCTGAGGAAGGTCTTCTAACCCTCTTCTCACTTCAAGCCTTCCACACCTTGTCCCCACTCTCTCAGCCAGGTACCTTGCCTCTTTCTTTACTCAGAAAATCAGCGCCCTTTACCACGAACACCCTCTTCTTCTTTTCTCTTCTCCATTGCCTACTCTCTCCTCCGTTCCTCCTGTCTCTGACAAGAAGGGGTCCTTCTTTTTGCTTGAAGCCAACCTGTTTACATAGGTGTTGGCCCCATTGCCTCTCATACTCCCCAGCAGATTGCATTTTCAATCATTTCTTCTTTCACCAATCTTCAGTCTCTCCTTGTCTATTCATAAGTTCCATAGTGCCTTCAAACACACATTCTCCATTCTTATGTAATTCAGAATCAGAATCCTGAAAAGACAGACCCTTTCCCAGAATGCACCAGGCACTGATGTCATGGGAGCATTTAGCCATCTGTGCTCCTGTGGGCTTTCCCATAGAAACCTTGAGAGAAGGCTTTAGCCATGCCCCCATTAATGATGCATTTAATACTGGACTCAAAGATACTGTGATCAGTGACTGTGAAACAAATCAGACTAGGCTCCCAACTGCCCTTTAGAGATGATATCCAACTCCTAGAACTTGGAGTCAATACTTTGTGGAATGAATTACTTCTCTGCAGCCATTAGCAGTGGCCAGAACTGGCCCACACCCACAGTTGACCTGGTTCTTCTATGCTCCTCTGTTCTTTTCCCTCTCTATGGTTTGTTCCCATTGTTATATATGTGGGCCCCCCCACCCTCCCAGCCTCTCCACCCTCCCAGCCTCTCCAGAGCATTCCACTGCCTTCTGACTCTGGAAGCAAGCCCTCCACTTCTCCACGTGGAGAATTGTATCAGCTCTGAGGAAGGCTGGCTCGAGAAGATACACTGGAAATCTGTGCTCTAAGTTTTTAAAAAGAAAATTATTACTGATTCCCCCCTCTTTTAACCTCAGTCATTTCCAGATATCATCCCTCTCTATTGCCCCTCAAAACCAAATAGCTCTCCCTTAGAACAAGAAAAACTAATGTTAAACAAAACTCGAAGACACCATAGTACTCTTTGATAGAATATATCTATCTTCTAATTTCTGATGCCCCTTTCAGCTCAGCATCATAAGGTCCCCTAAATCTTTGACATTCTCTGTTCTCAGGTGTCTTCCTTTCTCATTTGAACATTCATGGTTTCAAGTCCTAAGGTCTCCCCCAGCTCTGACATTCTGTGTTCTATATTCTAAGGTCCCTCCCAGCTCTGACAGTCTGTGTTCTATGTTCTAAGGTCCATTCCAACTCTGACATTCTGTGTTCTATGGTCCCTCCCAGCTCTGATAGTCTGTGTTCTATGTTCTAAGGTCCCTCCCAGCTCTGACAGTCTGTGTTCTATGTTCTAAGATCCATTCCAACTCTGACATTCTGTGTTCTATGTTCTAACGTCCATTCCAACTCTAACATTCTGTGTTCTGTGTGATAAGGTCCCTC
>NW_027185593.1:1219899-1233643 GCF_028583685.1 Petaurus breviceps papuanus | reverse complement strand
TCTGTGTTCTATGTTCTAAGGTCCATCCCAACTCTAACATTCTGTGTGTTATAAGGTTCCTTCCAGCTCTGACAGTCTGTGTTCTATGTTCTAAGGTCCATCCCAACTCTAACTTTCTGTGTGTTATAAGGTTCCTCCCAGCTCTGACAGTCTGTGTTCTATGTTCTAAGGTCCATCCCAACTCTAACATTCTGTGTTCTGTGTTATAAGGTCCTCCCAAACTCTGACGTTCTGTGTTCTGTGTTCTCAGGTCCCTCCCAGGTCTGATACTCTATGCTCTAAGTTCTAAGACCTTTCACAGCTCTGTGGTATACAGAGCTTTCTTTCAGCCTTCTGTGTTCTAGGCTTTACATTCTCTTCCAGTTGCAGCACTTTATGATTTCACAGCTGTGTGTCTATGAACCTTTGGTCTGTTTTTGTGGGAAGCAGGAAGTGATTTCCAGGCTTCCCTTAAGAATCCCTCAGTGGAAGGCTGGTGATGAAGAGTCAGTGCAGCAAGTAAACAGAGAACTGGGCCCGGAGTCAGGAAGCCCTGAGTTCAAATCTGACCTCAGTCACTTACTGCCTGGATAAGCCCCTTCATCGCTGTCTGCCTCAGTTTCCTCATCTGTAAAATGAGGATGACAACAGCCAACTTCCCAGGCTTGTTGTGAGGATCTAATGAGATCATATTTGTCTCACCAGCGCAGGTCCTGGCACGTAGTAAGTTATTGTTAATTATAATTATCAGGCGGCATTTGGATACAGGGAAAAGAGCACTGGCTCTGGAGTCAACAGGGCTGAATTATAATTGTACCTCTCGCACAAACCTCAGGATGTCCCAAAAGACTTAGTGCAACTTTGAGCCTGCCGCTTAAAATCAGCCCTAAGATTTTTGGGACACCCTGAACACGAGTGACCTTGCATAAGTCACTTACTCTGGGCTTCAGGTTCCCCATCTGTAAAATGAAGGGGATTGTGCTAGATGGTAGAACCACAATCCTATCATTTTGGCCAATTTATAGTAATATTCCCACTCCAGAAATGCCTTAATATTTTACAGAGTACATTCCTCTCACAACAATGCAGTGAGATAAGAAACCGTAGCCTCGAGAGAGCTCTTGGCAACATGTCAGCCATGAATCCTACTTAATGTGGAGAGACTTCCAACAAAGGAGATGTGTAGTACGGTGGGGGATGGCTGTGACTCAGAGTGGCTTCTCTTGGGTCTCCCAGGCAGCATTCTCAAAATACAAACCTGGCACATGGGAACCGAAATGTCCTCATTCCACCAATTCCTGAAAATTCGGCATCACAGCAAGTCCAGAGATGATTTAGTGCTTTCTTTTGTTCTTCTGGATGCTGTTAGAAACTGGAGCTGGGTGGGGAGGTTCCTACCTGCACTAAGCTGACAGTAAACTAAGCAGAAACCACAAGAAATCAATTGACAAGCATTTATTATGCCCCTGATCATTGACAGGCACTGTGTAAGGCCTTGGGGATACAAGCACAAAGAATAAAACAATCCCAACTTCCGAGGAACTTTCTGTTCTAATGGAGATGGGATTGTATCAACAATAAATTTATATCCACCCTTAAATACAGGATGTCCCAAAAATCTTAATGCGGTCCCAAGTTGTTAAAGTTCCCAAACGCAACAAGACTTTTGGGACACCCTGCATTAAATTAATAAAACATAAATAAATTCCAAGTAGTTAAATACAAGGTGAATTTTGGAAAGCAGGAGCTAGCAGTTGAGGAGATCAGGAGAGACTTCATGTCAGAGGTAATTCTGAGCCATTTCATAAAGGAAGAGAGTGATCACATTTCAAGGAGTTCTTTTCATTTTATTTTTTAAAATTAAAAAAAAATTTTTTTGTCTTTTTGGAGGGGGAGGGCAGGGCAATTGGGGTTAAGTGACTTGCCCAAGGTCACACAGCTAGTGAATGTCAAGTGTCTGAGGCCACATTTGAACTCAGGTCCTCTTGACTCCAGGGCCGGTGCTCTATTCACTTCGCCACCTAGCGGCTCTCATAGGGAATCCATTTCAGGCATGTGGAATGACCAATGGCCAGTGCAAAGGTACAGTGATAGGAGACAGAGGGAAAAGCAGAAAGTTAATGTTGGGTGATCATAATGACCAAGCTTGGTCTAAAGAGGAAGTGAGAACATGCATCTCTCTCCCTACTTTATAAAAATGGAAAACTGTAGATAGGGCCTCTGATGATCTGTTGGTCACTTTCTGAATGACTTTCTTTTTTCTTATCCTTTGTTGTTATGTCTGACTCTTTGTGACCCCATTTGGGGTTTTCTTGGCAGAGACACTGGAATGGCTTGCCATTTCCTTCTCCAGTTCATTTTACAGAAGAGGAAACTGAGGCAAACAGGGTAAAGTGACTTGCCCAGGATCACACAGCTAGTAATCTGAGGATGGATTTGAATTCAGGTTTTCCTGACTTCAAGGCCACTGGTCTATCCACTCCACCACCTAGCTGCTCTATTCTCTCTCAAGGAATCATAAGCATTCATGTAGGGAGTGAAGAGAATTGATCCCAAGCACATCCTATTATCTCAAATAAAGATGGCTCTGTCTATATTCCCAGTCCCCCAGACTCACAAGTTATCCTTGGCTCCTCACTTTCTCTCACTGTCCACATCCAAGCTGTTTCTAAGACCTGCAGCATCTCTCAGATATGCCCCCTTCTCTCCTCTCACTGTCATCTCTGTAGTGCAGACCCTCATCACCTCATGCCTGGATTATTGCAAGAGCATGCCGTGACTCTGCCTAACTCGAGTCTCTCCCCACTCAAGTCTGTCCTCTCCTCAGTTCACTGCCAAAGTGATTTTCCTAAAGCAAAGTCTGACAATGTCATTCCCTGCCCCCCAGTAAACTCTAATGGTTCCCTCTTGCCTCCAGGAATGGACATAAAATGCTCTGCTTGGCATTCAAAGCCCTTCATACCCTAGCCCCCTCCTACCTTTCCAGTTTTCTTACATGTTATTCCCCAACACATACTCTTCTATCTAGTGACACTTGTCTCTTGAGTCTCCTGAGCAAGACACTCTATCTCTTGGCTTTGAACATTTTCTGTGGCTGTTCCCCATGCCCAGAAGGCACTTCCCTCTTCTATTCTGCTTACTGATCTCCTTAGTTTACTTTAATTCTCAGCTAAAATCCCTTCTTTTTACTGGAAGCTTTCCCCAACTTCTCTAGATTCCAGTGCCTTCCTTCTGTTAATAACTTCCTATTTATTATTGTATGTAGTTTGCTGTTTGTGTTTGTTTACGTGTTATCTCTCCCATTAGATTGTAAGATCCTTGAGGGCAAGGAATAGTCTTTTGCATCTTTTTGGTTTTTTTTTCTTGTTGTTAAAGGGATCATCCCTTGACTTAGCTCTAAAAGAGGCCCAGTCACAGAATGTGTGTTGCCTCACTCAAAGTGAGAACCTGAAAAGACCTTAGCTTAAAAGGGTCAAGGTCTCCCACTGCATTCTGGGCCATCTCTAGGTCATCCTGATTGATATCTGGCCACTGGACCCAAATGGCCCTGGAGGAGAAAGTGAGGCTGGCAGCTTTGTACAGCCATCCCTCACTCAAGTCAAAGTCAACGGCAAGTCAAGTCATCATTCCCCTGATGGCATGGTTCTCTTTGAGAATGAAAATAAGCACAACCTTTTACATCCCCATTGCTTAACATAGTACTTGGCACACAATAGTCACTTAATAAATGTTGATTGAGTTGACTTGAAAGAGGATAGCATGTAATTAAATGAATAATTACTCAATAAACATTTATTAAAGGCCTACTGTATGCTAGATAGTGTGCTAAGACTAGGGACAGAAAGAAAGAAGAGAAACAGTGCCTGCCCTCAAGGAGCTCACATTCTAATTGGGAAGAAAACATGCAACAACTACTTACAAACAAACCATATACAGGATGAATGGGATATAATGGGAGGGGTAAAGCAATAGAATTAAAGGGGATTGGGAAACTTTCTTGTAGAAAGTAGGATTTAAATTGAAACTTGAAGGCAGCCCTGGAGTATTCCAGGCATGCATGGAGTCTGGAGATTGTGGTTTTTCATCCTTGGTTTCCAAGAGGACCAATGACATCATGACTCCTGCATGAATTGGATTTAAGTGGGGCAGAGCTGCAGGAAGTCATTAGCCTCACTATCTTCCAGAGTCACGGAAATCCAGTGGCAGGACAAAAGTTAAGATGGCGCTGGATGTAGTGGATGACCTTGGCATCTTCAATGTCTGACCAAGCTCTAAGCCCTTTATAGCCTTTTCATGTTCATTGGAATTGTTCTCATCTGCCAGTTATGCCAGGGGAAGTCATCCTGTGTTTGGGGTAGACACCCCTCTAAGCCACTGATGGATCTGAGACCTCTCAGTTACCCTTAACCTGGTTTAGTTCCTCTGCCAAGATGGTTTTACCATCATGTGGCCACTGTGGCGGCTGCAGCTTCTTGGAGCCACTGGTGAGAGTTGGGTGGCAGATGGACATCAAAGGTGGATGAGAAGCCCTGAAAAGATCTCAGCAAGCCTTCACACCAGAGATGTTGGTGCTCACTGAACACCCCAGACACCCCAGTCTGGAGATGGAGTGGAAGGAACAGTCAGGAGGCCAATGTCATTGGATTACAGAGTGTATGAGGGGTGTAAGGTATAAGAAGACTGAAAAGGTAAGCAGAGACCAAGTTACAAAGGACTTTAAAATTCTAACAGGAAATTATATATTTGATGCTGGAGGGAATAAGGAGCTACTAGAGTATATTGAATGAGGGTGTGTGTGTATGTGTGACATGGACAGATGTGCTTTAAGAAGATTATTTTGACAGCTGAGTGGAAGGTGGATTGAGGCAGGAAGAGCAACCAACAGACTTTCTCAATAGTTCACTTGTGAGGTGATGAGGGCCTGTACCAGGAAGGTGGTAGTGTCAGCAGAGAAAAGGGGGCACATACAGGAAGATCTTACAAAGGTAAAATCAACATGACTTGGTAAGATTGGATAGGGGGTGGATGGAGAAAAAGCAAAGAGTCAAGGGATGCTTAGATTGTGAGCCTGGGTGACTGGGAAGATTGTGGTGCTCCCAACATTAATAAGAAAGCTAGAAAGAGAGGAGGGTTTGGGGAGAAAGAATAATGATTTCAATTTTAAACATTATGAATTTAAGATGTCTATGGGCCATCCAGTCTGAGATGTGTAGTAGGCAGCTGGAGATGTGAGACAGGGAGATCAGAGGTTGCAGAACGGTTGGAGCTAAATAAGTAGATTTGAGAATAGTTTTTGTAGAGATAAGTGAATCTCTGGGAGTTGATGAGATTGCCAAGTGAAAGACAGGGAGAAGAGAAGGTCCAGTAAGGACCTTTGAGGGACACCCACACTTAGAGGGCATTGACCTCAATGAAGTTTCAGCAAAGGAGACTGAGAAGGAGCAATTAGACGGGTTAGAGGAGAACCAAGAGAGCAGTGTCTTAAAAACCTAGAAAGGGCGGCCAGGTGGCTCAGTGAGTAAGAGCACCGGCTCCAGTGTCAGGATGACCTGGGGATCGAATCCCGGGCTCAGACACTCAGCACCCACCCAGAAACACCTGGCCGTGTAACCTTGAGCAAGTTACTTAACCCCGATTGCTTAAAAAAAACAACACAAAAAGCCTAGGGAGAAGAGAATGTCAAGGAGAAGGGAGTGATCAACCACGTCAAAGGCTGCAGAAAAGTCAAGAAGGATAAAGGCTGAGAAATGTAGATATTTTTCCCTCTGATATTGAATACAGTATGAGGTTAAACAGAAGATTTTTCCACACTCCTCATGTTTAAAGGGTTTCTCCTTGGTACAGGTTTCCTGATATTGAATAAGGTATGCCTTCTGATTGAAGGCCTTCCCACATTCATAAATTTAATTATTAGTATGGATTTTTAATGTTTAATTAAGATGATATTGTTTTTTCTACCCTCATTATATTCATAAGGTTTCTCACTAATTTATTATGAAGAACTGGAAAAAAAGCTTCTTTCAGAGCTAAGATCTTTAAGGATTGAGGAATAATTAAAGGCTTTCTCCTATTCAGAGTTTTTTTTTCCCTTCCCAATATGAATTCTTTGATGGTTAATGAGGCAATCACAACAACTAAAATTTTTATCACACTGGCCACAGTGATAGAGTTTGACTCCAATATAGATCATCCAATGCTAATAAAATATGAGCTAAAACTGAAGGATTTTCCACATTCTTATGGGTTTTCCCCAACAATGGATTCTCTTGTGTTTACCAAGTATGGAGCACTGATGGAAGGTTTTGTCACACTCACATTCATTGTCACACATGTCACTCTCATTAGATCCTTAGTATTTTTATCGAATGTATATTAAAAAGACCTTTAGAATTGTCAATGAAGAGATCTATGGTAACTCTGGAGAGTGCAATTTTAGTTGAATGATGAAGTCAGAAGCCAGAGAGGGTTAAGAAAAGAGTGAGAGAGTTTTGTACTATAGATTATTGTATTATTGTTTTATTATATTATTTATACTTATTATATTATTATTATAAATTATTGTAAGTAGTATGTTTAAGTTTGACTTGAACATATGTTTTTATGTATCAAAATAATGTCTTCTATGACTGAATATTCAATAAATGTTTGCCTTTAGAAATCAATAATATTCTCTGGGTACATCCCTTAATGAAATGTATTGTGTACACCTATGCAAGGGATGGTTCTCTGGAGAGGAGAGGTAGAGAGGGAGAGATCTGTAAAGGAAGAGGATAAAAAATTAAAAATAAAATAGAAATTAAAATTTCTTTTTTTTTGAGCAATCCAGGTTAAGTAACTAGCTCAAGGTTACACGGCCAGTTATTTCTGGGTGTGGTACTGAGTATCTGAGCCCAGGATTCTATCTCCAGGTCATCCCGACACTGGAGCCAGTGCTCTTACTTGCTGTGCTACCTGGCCACCCCTAGAAATTAAAATTTTAAAAAGAAAGGAAAGCTAGAAGGGAAGTGAGAAGTCATATAGTCTAGTCTTCAATAGGTTTATAGCTGGTCCTTCCATAGCACCTGTTTTATCTAGGTAGAAATTCTAGGGCCCAGGAAGTCATTCACAGAGACTAATGGAGCAGAAATTGGGGGGCACTAACAGAAATGAGACTGTCCTGATCTTTTCTAAGACTTAGAAAGGGCAGTGGAAGCTATCTTGTTCTCAGTGTGTTTTGAGTCAGGAAGCCACATGGTAGAGGGGGTGACTTGATCTGTACATTGGAGTGTTCATAGCTCATTTTCTGTTTTCCTTCCACTCATCACATAGTTCTAGGTTTCTCGAAGTAAGTGGGGGACAAGTGACCAGGGAAAGCCACAGAGATCATAGCCAGAGCTGTCCAGAGGGCATGATGCTATGAAAGCAATACAACCAGATGTTGGCACAGCCAGAAGAGCTCAAAATTGTCAGGTATTTTGAACCTTGTTGGGCTAGTGAGCTGGGAAACAGATTTCCCTCCCCGCCATTTTTGCTGCTTTCCCTTGTTTCTAACCCATGATTCTGAGATGGGGAGTGGACCCTCCTTCCCTTATTCTCTTCTCAGGAGCTGAAGATGAATGTAGTTGGGATTATGTTAAAAGGGCAACTAGGAGGAGGTTGAGGAGATAGCTTTAAGCCAGTCCCTTTTCCCTTTATTCTATGTATAGTAAATTATGCAGTCATGGTGTGCTAAGCCTCCAAAGCAGGGAATTCAGTAGGCAATGATTGAGAGAGGGGAGCTCAGATAGGGCAAGGGTTCAAGAGCTAAGTACAGATAAGATATTGCATACTTTTTATGTGTTTTAATTCATAATTTAATACATATTTTAAACATTGAAGACTATTCTATTTCAACCACTAAATCAAGAGTTCTTAACTTTTTTTGAGTTCTGGACCCTCTTGAACAATCAGCCTGGTAAAGCCTATGGACTCCTTTTAAATGCATAAAATAAAATTCATAGAGATGACAAGGGAAACCAATTATGCTGCAATAAAAATGTATTTTTTTTTCCTATCCAAATTCTCAGACCCCTGATATCTATCCATGGATCCCAGGTTAAGAATCCTGAGATTAATTTCAGATCGTTAGTGGTTAAGCTGAACTGTTTAGTGTTAACCCTTGAGGTTTGTAGGTAGGAGGAGCAATCTGAATATTTGCTGAAGCAATATAAGCGAAGCTTGGGTTTGTAGGTAGGAGCAGCAATTTGAGTGTCTGCAGGCTAAATACCCTCTGGTGGCCACTTGGGGAAACTGGCAGTGAGGTTATGCCAACCAAACCCTAGAGAGAAATGGACAAGTTTGGAGATGGTGATTCAAGCATAGCACCACCTGGTGGGCAAGTCAGATATTGTATTCCCTAGCTGGATATTGAATGTAGCAATACACCACCTTTCTATAGGTTTGTAGGAGTCCTAGCTCCCTCACTGTTCCTATGACCTTAAGGTTTAACACTTGACTGAAACTGCTATCTCACTCCATAGTCTTTTCTCCTCATTCTATTTGCATGCTCTCCATATTTTGAAGCTATCACTCTCTCATCCTGGATATTCTCTTCTCCCTGAGTTTTTAATGACACTGTTCGGCTGTCCTGGTTCTCCTGCTACCTCTCTGACCACTCCTTCTCAGTTTCCTTTCCTGGATCATCATCCATGTCTTTCCCCCTTAGGGTGAGTATAGCAACTAACTTGCTACCTCCTACAAAAGATTAACCTACGCTTATCCTACCAGTTACTAGTTCATTTGTTCCCTGGAAATTGCTTTTTCTTTACACTTACACACACACGTTGCTGTTTGGCCGTTTGCCCTTTATTATAGAAGAGAGCCAATGACACCACAGATGATATCTTAACTTGTATGTGAACTGAATTTAAGTGAGACAGAATCGCACAAAGTCATCAGTCTTACTCTCTCTTCCAGAGTTATTGAACCTCAGCGGCAAGTCAAAAGTCAAGATGGCCTGGAATGCAGTGGATGACCTTGATGTCTTTCATGTCTGACCAAGTTCTACACTATCCATAGTGCTTGCTTCAGCTGCTTTCGTGGCAGCTGTCCATTCTAGTAGGGGAAGTCTTCACATGGTTGGGGTAGAAACCCCCCTAACTCACCAGTGGGTTTGGGGGCCTATTGGCTATTCTTTTTGGGATCTTTTTCAGGATGATTGGTGGATTCTTTCAACCTCTATTTTGCCCTCTGGTTCTAAAACATCAGGGCAATTTTCCTTGAGAATTTTTTGGAGGATGATTTCTAGGTTCTTTCTTTGATCGTGGCTTTCAGGTAGTCCGATAATTTTTAAATTATCTCTCCTGGATCTATTTTCCAGGTCAGTGGTTTTTCCAATGAGATATTTCACATTGCCTTCTATTCTTTCATTTGTTTGGATCTGTTAAACAGCATCTTGATTTCATTTTGATCCATTTGCTCCATTCTAATTCTGAAGGAATGATTCTCCTCAGTGAGCTTTTGAGATTCTTTTTCCATCTGGCAAATTTGGCTTTCTAAGGCATTCTTCTCCTCATTGCCTTTTTGAGCCTCTTTTGCCATTTGAGTTAGTCTATTTTTTAAGGTGTTATTTTCCAGTCAGGCTGTTGACTCTCATTTCATAATTTTCTTGCATCGTTCTTATTTCTCTTCCCAATTTTTCCTCCACTTCTTCTAGGGGTTTTCTTTTTTTTTTTAAGCAATCGGGGTTAAGTAACTTGCTCAAGGTTACATGGCCAGTTATTATTTCTGGGTGTGGTGCTAAGTATCTGAGCCCGGATTTGATCCAGGTCATCCTGACACTGGAGCCGGTGCTCTTACTCTCTGAGCCGCCTGGCTGCTCCTAAGCAATTGGGGTTAAGTAACTCGCTCAAGGTTACACGGCCAGGTGTTTCTGGGTGGGTGCTAAGTGTCTGAGCCCAGATTCGATCCCCAGGTCATCCCAACACTGGAGCTGGTGCTCTTACTCGCTGTGCTACCTGGCCGCCCCAAGGAGTTTTCTTTTTGGGATCTTTTTCAGGAGGTGATCGGTGGATTCTTTCAACCTCCATTCTTATTGGTTATTCTCAACCTAGTTTAGCTTGCCTGCCCAGATGATTTTATTGGTGTGTGGCCACTGTGCATGCTAGCTTCTTGGAGCCACAGATAAGAACTGACTACCAGGTATACACCAAATGTGGATGAGTAGCCCTTAAAAGGCTTAGCAAGCCCTTATACCAGAGGCACTAGTCCTCCTGAACACTCCATAAATGTATGTATATATCTTGCATATATGTATGTGAGATATATAGATAAATATCTTGATATATGATAAAAATCTTTATATAGTTTTTCTTGTATTTTCTTTTTAGTATATATATTGTTCCTCCTACTCTCTCCTCAAAATAAAATGTGTAGCAGAGCACTGGCCAATGAACCCAGCTCAGAATGCCACTAATGCAATTCTACTTGTGGAAATGGTTGGGGAGCCTGCTTCTGGGAACAGTCAGGATAATGTGCAATTAAAATGCCTTGGAGAGATTTGGAGCATGTTGCAGACATTCTTTAACTTTTTCCAGTCAGCTATGTGGTAAATAAGTCTTTTGACTGGCTGTAGCCAGAGGGTACATTTAAAGGCACTAGTTGACTTCCTATCTTTTCTTTGTTTGACTTCTTCCTACCTGGTTGTGTTCAATAAAAGAAGAGAGAAAATGCTATGAAGGGAGAGCCTTGGGCCTTCCCTATCTGAGGCAGATAATAGTCCACAAATATAGTCCTCCTTTAGTTCTCTTTTTTCTTTCATTTTAAGCAAAGGAGATTAGGGTTGTGCCTATGGCCTTTGAGGTTTCAGAAGGTGAGGAAACTGAGCCACCAGAAGATGAAGGAGTAGAGTCCATATTAGGGTTTGTCACCAACTGATCCAGCTTCGGCACCCCAGGGGGGAGACTTTCAGGATCTAGCTTCGTAGAGGAAAAGATAATTCAACCAACAGAAATGCTGCATTTGAACTTGAACTTGGAGCAACCAGTGCAATGTAGAAATTGATTTAAATCTGAGCCTACTCTCCCCAGACACTGACATAGTATAGGGGAGTGTATGCCCCTGAAGTGGTGGAGGGGGATACTTACACTCCCATTTTTGCTATATCTTCAAAATAGTTAGCCACTTGTAATGATTCTAATTTGTTAAATGATAATGCGGCACTAATCACTGATGACTAAAAGTGGGAGGAAACATATCCAGAACTGGGGTTCAAGCTGATAACATCAGAGAAGAGATACCACAAACACCCATGGGTACCCTGAGAACCCTGAGGGGTAGATACATAAATAAATAGATTATATATATATATATGTATATATGTGTGTACATATAAAAAATATATATCTATACTCTTTGAGAGCAAAGGATTTCTCCTTGTTTATATTCCCACCTATCTAGCACAATGCCTGGCACATGGAAGATGTTTGATAAATGCCTGTTTAATGTTGATAAGTTATCTCAAAGTGAATAGTATGTCTCAGGATGTAGAAGGTTTCACCTAAGTCTTCAGTTGGCCAATCACTTATCAGAAATGTTGCGGAGGGCATTCTGCATGAAATGGCTTCTTGGGTCTTTTCCAACTCTGAGACAAGAGGAACCTAAGCAGAAGTCTAACCAGATCTCTGCTATTCAGCTGAGAAAGAGACACCTAAGACTCTGAATGGGGTGAAGTCTGTTTGGGGCTTTCCAGAAATAGTCTTCTGGGAGAAGTAGCCACCATCAGAAAGGTGGGGAGGAGCAGAAAAGGGGAGCAATAGAGCAGAAGTTCCTCTAGGGCATGGCTTCTGGTGTGGGACCTGAGATGGCCAGTGAGGAGAGAGAAACATTCCTAGGGCAAATCACTCCCTTGCCATTATTCTTTTGTATTGAATATTTCACAGACTTATTGGACAGGTGCATAAGAGAACTAGTTTTTGTAGTTCTATAAACATTCAGATATGATCCTCTGTAGGCTCCAGAAAATGATACTTGGTTCAAGACCAGGAACAGACAGGAGATGACAGGATGATCCCATCTGGACCCCATCTAGATCTTGAGCTCTCCTCTCCTAAGTCTCCATACTTAGAAAGCTTTTCACTCTACGTAGCTTGGAGAGGAGGGGTATTTGGTTTGGAGATATCTATTAAAGTCATTATTATTTTGTTGGTCAATATTACTATTATTAATAGTAATGGTTATGTTAAAAACAATCTGCCTCCTGCAACATTGTAATAATTCATTACGATGTTGCATTAATTTATACAAAGTCATATAGAATGTCCAGGTTTGCAAAGTTGTTTTTTTTTACATAACATTATCTCATTTGAGCCTGGTGATTACTCTGTGAGGCAGGTGCTGCAAATGTTATGATCCCCAATTTAGAGATGAGGTGACTGAGGTCCAAAGAATATGTGACTTGCCCAGTGTCACACAGCTAGAAAATGTTAGAGAAAAGATTTAAATTCAGTTCTGCCTAACTCCTGACCTAGGAGTCTGTCTGATACACCTAGAGGTAGCTATGTGGCAAAGTGTCTAGAGCCTTGAGCCTGGAGGGAAGGCAAGAAATATTTTATAGAGCTTATTATGTCCCAGGCATTGTGCTAAATGCTTTACAAGTTTTATCTCATTTGATCCTTACAATAACCCTGTGAGGTGAGTGTTGTTAATTATTTTATAATTGAGGAAACAGTCAAACAGATTAAGTGACTTACTCAGGGTCATACAGCTGGTAAGCGTCTGAGGCCAGATTTGAACTCAGGTCTTCCTGACTCTAGACCCAGCACTCTATCCAACGTACCACCTGGCTGCCCCTAGGAAGATCTGAATTCAAACCTAATCATATATACATAATAGGAGCTGAATAAATGCTTGTTTCCTTTCTTACACCAAGTTGCCTCTCAGATTTCCCCATTGGTTCTAGTTTTCCCCTCAACATTCATGCAGAATGAGTCTGCCCCCTTCCCCCCATGATCCTTCAGAAGCAGCTAGGTGGCACAGTGGATAGAGCCCTGGGCCTGGTTTCAGGAAAACCTGAATTCAAATCCAGCCTCAGACAGTTATTAGCTATGTGACCTTGGGCAAATCACTTAATCTCTATCTGCCTTAGTTTCCTCAATTGTAAAAATGGGGGTCATAATAGCACCTACCTCCAAGAGTTGTTGTGAGGATCAAGTGCCTGGTATACAGAAGGGGCTTAATAAATGCTTGTTCCCTTACCTATCCCTTCAAATATTTGAAGGCAGCAAGCATAGCACCCCCTCCTCTATTACACACTATAATAAAAAAAAACATTTTATTTTTTTTAATGTTTAAATGTCAAGTTCTTGAAAATATCCTCAAATTATGTGTTTTCGGGTCCTTTCCCCATGCTGGTCACCCTGGTCTGGATCACCTACAGCCTTGCCAGTGTGGAATTTTTCTTCTATTATTCTTCTATTAGCTCACTCTCTCTCTTCTCTTTCTCTCTGTCTCCTCTCTGTCTCTCAGTCCCTCTGTCTCCTCTCTTTCTGTCTCTCTCTCTCCTCTCTTTCTATCTCCCTCTCTCTCTTCTCTGTCTCTCTCTCCTCTCTCTCTCTCCTCTCTTTCTCTGTCTCCCTCTCCTTTCTTTCTCTCTGTCTCCCTCTCTCTCTTCTCTGTCTCCTCTCTCTCTTCTCTGTGTCTCCTCTCTCTCTTCTCTATGTGTCTCCTCTCTCTCTGTCTCTTCTCTTTCTGTCTGTATCTCAGTCTCCTCTCTCTCTTCTCTGTCTGACTCCTCTCTCTCTTCCCTGCC
>NW_027185593.1:1182208-1219889 GCF_028583685.1 Petaurus breviceps papuanus | reverse complement strand
CTTCTCTATCTCTTCTCTGTCTCCTCTCTCTCTTCTCTGTCTCCTCTCTCTCTTCTCTGTCTGTCTCCTCTCTCTCTTCTCTGTCTGTCTCCTCTCTCTCTTCTCTGTCTGTCTCCTCTCTTCTCTCTCTCTGTCTCCTCTCTCTGTCTGTCTCTCTGTCTCACTGTCTCCTCTCTCTCTGTATCCTCTCTTTGTGTCTCTGTGTCTCCTCTCTCTCTTCTGTCTCCTCTCTCTGTCGTTTCTCTGTCTCCTCTCTGTCTGTCTCTCTGTCTTTTCTCTCTCTGTCTGTCTCTGTCTCCTCTCTCTCTTCTCTGTCTGTCTCCTCTCTCTCTCTCTGACTGTCTCTCATCACCACCTCACTAATGGGCCTAATTATCATCCCTCTTCAGATGATTCCCAGATTCAGATTCAGCCTCAGTCTCTACCTCACCTTCAGTACTACATCACCAATTTCCCAATGAACATTTCAAACTGGACATTCCCATAGACATTTCAAACTCAATATGTCCAAAACTGAGTTCATTTTCTCTGTCTCCCATAACAGCCCCTTCTTCCAAATACCCCACCCCTGTCAAAGCCCCAGCCTCCTCTTAGTCCCTCAGGTCTATATCCTCGGCATCACCCTTAACTCTTCCTTCCCTTCCCCCACATGTTCTCTTTCTACCTCCATGGCATCTCTCATATCTGACCCTGTCTCTCTTTTCATACAGCTGCCACCTCCGTCCAGGTCCTTATCAGCTCAATAATAGGGTTATTGTAACAGGCTTCAAATCTTTCCCTGCTCTGTACCATCTTACACACTGTTGCCAAAGAAATTTTCTTTAAACATAGATCTGACCATGTCAGGGCAGCTAGGTGATGTAGTACATGGGACCTAGAGTCAGGGAGACCTGAGTTCAATTCCAGCCTCAGATACTTATTAGCTGTGGGACCCTTGGCAATTCACTTAATCCTATTTGCCTCAGTTTCCTCATTTTTAAAATGAGCTGGAGAAGAAAATGGGAAATCACTCCAGCATGTTTGCCAAGAAAACCCCAGATGGGATTCGTGAAGAGTCAAACACAACTAAAAGAACTGAACAATTGACCACGTCACTCCCCTATTCTATCAACTCAGGTGGCTCCTTATTGCCTCTAGGATAAAATATAAAAATATAAAAAATATATAAACCTAAAAATATAAACCCTCCTTAGCTTTTTAGAGACCTTCACAACCTAGCCCCAAGCTATCTTTCCAGCACCAATGGACATTACTGTTCCTTCTTCATTCTGTGATCTAGCAAACTGGCCTCCTCTCTGTTCCTCCCGTGTGATACTCCTCCTCCTTTCTCTGTCACTTTGTCCGATGGTCATGAAGGTGGCGGAAGCAGGTGCCGTGGAGCGCTTAGAGCTTGGTCAGACACAGGAGACCCCAAGGTCACTCACCACATCCTGAGTCATCTCCAGTCTTCTTGACTTTTTTCTTGTCACTGAACTTGGATGATTTAGGAAGAGAGAGTGAGTTCAAAGACTTTGCCCAGCTCTGCCTCACTTAAATCCAATTCATGAGCAAGTCAAGACATCACCCTGTGATGTCAATGGTCCTCTTCAAAAATGAGGGAACACGGCCACCAACAGCTGGCCATCTCTCATGCAGAATTCACTTCTTTTTTTAAAAAATTGATTTTAATAGCATTTTATTTTTTCCAATTACACATAAAGACAACTTTCAATGTTCATTTTTTTTATAAGATGTTGAGTTCCAAATTTTTCTCCCTCCCTCCCTCTTCTCCCCCTTCCCAAGATTGCAAGCAGTCTGATATAGGTCACAATGTGCAATGGTGTAAAACATATGTCTGTGTTAGTCATGTTGAATTCACCTCTTTCTTATTTCTCATTGAGTTATCCAATGACTCTCATTGAGTTATTCTCTTCCTTTCAGATTCCATTAGATTGTAAGCTTGTTGAGGGGCTTTGTCTGTCTTTCTTTTTCTTATTCCTATTGTTTACCATAGTATCTTGTACATAGTAGGCACTTAAAAAATATCTGTTGACTTTATTGAATGGAAGATGCAGCTCAGGTACTACCTTCAGTATGAAGCCTTTTATGATACCCTCCCTTCCAAACCACCTTATACAGGGTGTCCCTAAAGTCTGGACTCATAGGAAATCTCATTAACTATGCATATTTTCAAGAAATGAAATGAATGAAATTTTCAGTGGTACTTTATTTAATTAGCATAAATGAGATTTCATAGGAAGATATAGGAGACACATAGGAAATCTCATTAATTAATTAAATTAAGTTAATCACATTAATATGGAAAATAGTCCCCAATAGCTAATGAGAGCTTTTATTCTGTATGAAGTTATCATGGCTAGAATTTATGCTAATCTAAGAGAATGTTGTTGAATATTTCATTCATTTCCATTTCTTGAAAATATGCATAATAAGATTTCCTATGTGTCCAGACTTTAGGGACACTGTGTGTGTGTGTGTGTGTGTGTGTGTGTGTGTGTGTGTGTGTGTGTGTGTAGAACTACTTTGCTTTTATTCATTGGGTACTTATGTGTCTACTTGTGGTCTCCCCCATTAGAATGTAAACTCCTTGAGAGTGGGGATTGTTTTAGTCGATCAGTCCACCAATAAATGTTTATTAAATGCTTACTGTCTGTGTCAAGGCATTTCCTTGTGTCAAGTGCTAAAAATACAGATAGAGGCCAAAACCTAGTCCCTACCCTCAGAGAGCTTCTATTCTATGAGCATAGCACGGTGCTTGGCATGTAGTAAACATTTAATCAATACTTGTTGACCAACTGATTCCGAGGGAGAGACCACATGCAAAGCACCCTGAACATACAAAGATAAAGCCAGAGTGAGTGGGAAGTGATCTCTGAGGGAGGGTCCTTGAAATGAGGGGGGCCAAGACCATCCTCTTTCAGCAGGTGGGATCTGAGCAGAAGTGAAGGCAGTCAGGGAAGACAGCAGTAGAAGGGGAGGAGGGAGGGCGTTCCAGGTATGGGAGACAAGACATAGGAGATAGATTGTCCTGCGTGAGAAATGGCAAGGCCAGTATTTGCATACCTAGAACATAGTAAGTGTGCTTTACTAATACATTTGGTGATTGATTGCTTTTATTATGAGATGGAGGTGTCTAGAACTGAAGTTGGTTTGGGCCCCCCCCCCCACCACCACCAGAAGGGACCTGACCAGAGCAGAGGGATGGTCATTTCCCTAATTCTGGACATCATACTGCCCATTCCAGCTCCCTACATCTCTGAATCCAAGTATGGATCAATAATCACAATTACTTCTTAGGACACCCCTCAATCACCCTCCTCAAAGCCCTTCAATATCCCCCAAAGCTCCCAAAGCAACAGCGTAGTCTGTTAAAACTGAATTCTTCTCCTAGACCAAGAGGGGTCTCTCTAGGGCAAGGAGCCTGCTTGGATCTCTGCTATTCGGCTGAAAAAAAGAAAGCTGCAGCCTCTGAGCTGGGGTCACTCCTCTTCTGGCAGCTGCTGTTTTTTTTTTTCTGTGTTTTTTTTTTAAACTGCTTGGTCAGAACCATGCCTTATCCCAAAGCTGTTTCTTTGCAGTAACCTCCCTCTGCTCAGTTGTGGCAAACCAGGTATACCTGCGCCCCTCGTCCTGCGCCTTTCTCTCCCCTGAATATTTCCATTTATAGCTGTCAAATAGTGAACCCATCCTTCTTTCCCCAGGTTGCCTTCACTGGGTTCCTGTTCTGGATTAAAAGCAGCTTCTCATGAGGGATCTGTGTCCCACCTTCCAAACCAGCCCCAAGGACACACCCTAATTGATGCTGGTTGGAAAAAATCACTGAGCCTTGGTCTTTGAAGCTTTGGCCTCTTTCAAAGCCCTTGCTTTCTTCGACAACCCAGAAAATCTATAAACAGCCTTCGTGGGTCCTGTGGGTGTGTGAAAACGGTCAGCTTACACATCTTTAAATCAAATCCTGATTTTCTTACCCAATGCCCTCTGCTGATTTATTTTATTTTATTTTTTTTAAGGCTGGATCAGTTTCATTCCTTACCTCCCTTTGTCCACAGTGAATCAAAGCTGGCTTTGAGGAAACTGGCCGGTGGCAGGAGGGCAGACATGCTTTGGCCTGTTGTCAAACCCATTCAAGTGGCCTGAACATGCCATCTATGTGGAATCCCAGAATCTTGGAGTCCTGCAGAATGTCCAGACACATACGGGTGATGCTTTGCATCAATCGCTATAGGTACCCTAATAAATAAAATCACAGATTTTGACATTTTTCAGAGTATGAAATGACAGAGCTGGAAAGGGACTGTCAGAACTGAGAGGTTCTTTAGAACACAGAATATCAGAGCTGGAAGGGCCCTTAGAACACAGGATGTCAGGACTGGGAGGACCCTTAGAACACAGGATGTCAGAGCTGGAAGGACTCATAGAACCCAAAATGTGATTGCTGGGAGGGCTCTTAGAACATAGAATGTTTATACCAAGAGAACCCTTAGAACATAGAATGTCAGAGCTGGGAGAACCCTTAGAACACTAAGTAAACAAGCATTTAAGTACCTGCTTTGTGTCAGACTCATATGAAGTGCTAGGGATAGATACAGGAAACACTTTCTTCCTTCAAGGACCCACATTCTATTGGGGGGGGGTGACCACATACAAACAACTATATATGTATGAGATATATATGGGGTAGATTGAAGGTTACCTCAG
Source organism: Petaurus breviceps papuanus (assembly GCF_028583685.1). Taxonomy (NCBI): domain Eukaryota; kingdom Metazoa; phylum Chordata; class Mammalia; order Diprotodontia; family Petauridae; genus Petaurus; species Petaurus breviceps. The sequence goes on along the minus strand of NW_027185593.1, from coordinate 1,215,191 downwards.
AAGGAAGGCACTGGAAAGGGCTTCCTACAGAGGTGGGCTTTAAGAGAGACCTGAAGGAAGCCAGAAAAACTTAGATACTCAGAGCAATTCAGGAATGGGGGAGAACCGGGGAAAAGGCAGTGGGGAGCACTGGAATGCCAGGTTCAAAGTGTAGCTAAACCACAGAAGGTCTGGAAAGGAGTAAAATGTAAACGACTGGAAAAATAGGAAGGGCCAAGGATGGCATTAAAATCCAAACAGAAGATCCCCTATGGGCTAACAGGGACAGATAAGAAAATCTTAGAAGATGGAATTCTGAGTCGTCACAGGTCACCCCATTCAACTCTTACAAGAAATGTTAACCTCTTCTACAACATCTGTGAAAAATGGCCATCCAGAGTTGACTTTTACACCTCCACCGAGAGGAAGCTCACCACCACCGGGCAAGGCAGGCGGTTTCATTTTTAAATGTGGATGATTTTTAGGAATTGCTTTCTTATACTGATCCAAAATCATGCTCCTTGAAACCCTCACTCCCACCCCATTCCCTGCCAGTTTTGTCCTTTTGAGTCAAGGAGAACGAGTTTATTCAATATTTTGTGACCTCCTCAAAGCGAGAGGCAGTGCAGTGCAGTGGGTAGCCAGGGGGCTTTGGAAAGACATCCTACTTCTGATATCTACTAGTTGGATGACCTGAGCAAGTAACTTAATTTCTCAATGCCCCAGGCAGCTCTTGAAGACTAAATTACATACCATTGCAGACCTGCATCTGCTCAGTGAGATTCCATATGAGGACCTCCTCATACCAAAGAAATCATGGTCTAGACCCTCTTACCTCTTTTTGTTTTTTTGGGGGGGTGAGGCAAGACAATTGGGGTTAAGTGACTTGCCCAAGGTCACACAGTGTCTTGGGTCGGATTTGAATTCAAGTTCTCCTGACTCTAGGGTCAGTATTCTATTCACTGTACCACCTAGCTCCCCCCACCTCCCTACCTTAAAAAAAAAAAGTCCCATGTAACCTTGAGCAAGTTACTCAACCCCTATTGCTTAAAAAAAAAAGTCTTCTTTAGCCTAAGAGAATAATTTGAAAGAAACAAGATCACTCTCTTCACAGAATCACAGAGATGGAATGAACCTGAAAGGCCATCCAGGCCAATTCATATTGGAAAGAGAAGCTTCCTTACAACACACCCACAAAGTAGTCATCCAACCAAGGGTGTGCTAGTAAATGCTTAACAACTGACTTTCCCCCCCCCCCCCCCAAAAAAAAAAAGGCACACCCTTTTCAGTTTAGGTCTGGATCATTAACATTTTCTCCATCACTTTCTTAAGTCTAGACTATGAACAAGAAGATAATCAAGCCCTGATTTTTAGTTTGCTGGTTTCTGAGCTGCAGATGCTCACACTGAGTATTTAACATTAGACTCTCCCAAGCAGGTATAAACTTCATCCGACTCCTGCTTGCAGACTTCCAATGGCAGGGAACTCACTACTTCCCAAGGCAGCCCATTTCATGTTGGGAAAACCATCCCTGGAGCTGCGATCTGTCTCTCTGCACCTTCTACCCATTATTCCTAGATCTGGGGTCACAGTCCTCCACAGACTTGAAGACAACTATCATGCATACCTTGAGTCTTCTCTTATTCAGACTAGATCACCCCCTATTCCTTTAAACCATCCTTATATGGTATGAATTCAAAGCACTTCACCATTCTGTTTCCTCTCCAGGTTAATAAGGTCTTTCTTAAAATGTCTGCCCAGGACTAAATATAATATTCCAGACAGTAAGTCAGTCTATAAATATTTATAAAATAAACATTTATTTAGTACCTTCTATGTGCCAAGCATAATGCTAAGTTGTGGGGATATAAATATGAAAGATAAATACAATCCTTGCCCTCACGGGGCTTGCAATCTAATGAGGAAAAGACTACTCCAGATGTGGTCTTACTAGGCCAATGTACAGTGGGACTATTACCTCCCTAGTTTATTAGGGAGTTATTACCTGCCACTCTTCAGGTAGCCCCAAATCACAAGTAATTGATTGTTATTGCACTTGAGGTCCCTTAAAACCCCCAGATTCTTTTAAAAACAAAATAATGCCTAACTATGCCATCCTTATCTTGTACTTGCAAAGTCAATTTCTTTTTATCTTTTTCTAAAAATACCCTTTTTCCTTTATATCAGTTATTTCAAGCTCCTTTTCACTGAAGTTGATTTCTTGAACCCAAATATTACATATATTTATAAATTTCACTTGATCAGATTCAAACTGATTTTCCAGGCTTTCAAAATCTCTTTGGATTGTCACAGGCATCACATAGTCAGGGGTCTTTAGACCTTTTTTTGGGTCCTGGGCCTCTTCGGTGGCAGGTCTGGTGAAATCCTTCTCCGAATAAGGTTTTTAAAGGCATAAAATAAAACCCATAGGATTACCAAGGATACCAATTCTACTGAAACACAAATTATGTTTTGAAGAAGTTCATGGACACCCAGGTTAAGAAATCCTGATTCAGTGTGTTAATTGAATCTCTTAGCTTTGGGTCATCTACAGATTTGATAATGGTGCCTTTGTCTGAGCCAGCAGATCTCTGGAGCTGCCAAGCTGACACAGTAACTAATCACTCCTTTTGGGGTTATGCCCATCGGTTCTGAATCCATTTACTGAATTCGTTTATGTTCTAGACCCACTTTCTCCATTTTGTCTATGAGGAGAGCTTGAGAATCTTTGCCAAATGCTTTGTTAAAACTTAGGAAACTCGACTGGCAGAATGACTCTCATTGACCAGTTTAGCAATTCTGACCGGAAAAATGAAAATGAGTCAGGCATGACTTGTTCTCAAGGTAGCTATGTTGGCTCACTACTTTCTTTCTCATCTGTTGTTCATTGGCCATCAAAGACTATTCAGTTATTTGAAAGATTTGGGGTTTATCTTGCCTGGGTAACAGCCCAAGTCAATGCTTGCTCTTTCGATGCAGGCATGAGATAAGAGTGTGGGTGAGTGGCACGGTGAGTAGAATATTGGACCTGGAGTCAGGAAGGCCTGTCACTGTGACCTGTGTAACCCTGCCTCAGTTTCGCCAACTATAAAATGAGGTTAATAATAATAAAATATCATCTATCTCCCAGCATTGTTGTGAGGTTATAACATGAGATACCTATGAATTGCTTTGCAAATCTACACTGTAAATTTTGGGGTGGAACTTCATTGATGGCCCTTTTCTGAGGACTGGACAGAGAAGGGAATGTTTTGTTTTTGCTTTTTTGCTTTTTGGAGGGCAATTGGGGTTAAGTAACTTGCCCAAGGTCCCACAGCTAGTTTTTGTGTTAAGTGTCTGAGACCGAATTTGAACTCGGGTCCTCCTGACTCCCAGGGACTGTGCTTTACTTACTGCACCACCTAGCCACCCCGAGAAAGGAATGTTTTAAAAGTCCCTTTACCTGGGCCAAGAAAAGGGGAAACTGTGAACCATTGGTCTCTCTCTAGTGCCTTCCTGTCTCCAAGCTATCATTTAAAATGTTTATTATGGGGGCAGCTAGGTGGCATAGTGAGTAGAACACCGGCCCTGGAGTCAGGAGGACCTGCATTCAATTTGACCTCAGACACTTGATACACTTGGTAGCTGTGTGACCTTGAGCAAATCACTTAAGCCCAATTGACTTACCTTCCCCAATCAAAAAAAAAAGACCAAAAAACCCCAAATTTAAATTTTTGATCTTTTGTTTTTATATCAACTGCATTTCCCCAATAAATCCTTCCTCCCTCACTCTTCTAGAGAGCCATCACTTATGACAAAAGAAAATTAAATTAAAAAAAAAACTTAGTTTAGCAAAACTATAACTAACCCAAACAAGTAGCTGGATGGATAGAGCACCAGGACTGTAGTCAGGAAGACTTCTCTTCCTAAATTCAAATTTGGCCTCAGTCACTTACTAGCTGTGTGACCCTGGGCAAGTCACTTTCCCCTGTTTGCCTCAGTTTCCTCATCTGTAAAATGAGTTGGAAAAGGAAACGGCAAACCACTCCAGGATCTTTGTCAAGAAAACCCCAAAAGGCTTTTTCGACTCCTGGCCTCCAAGATGACCAAGAAGAGGAGGAACAATGGGCGCGCCAAGAAGGGCCGCGGCCACGTGCAGCCCATCCGCTGCACCAACTGTGCCAGCTGCGTGCCCAAGGACAAGGTCATCAAGAAGTTCGTCATCTGCAACATCGTGGAGGCCGCCGCCATGAGGGACATCTCCGAGGACAGCGTCTTAGACTCCTATGTGCTGCCCAAGCTGTACGTGAAACTGCATCACTGCGTGAGCTGCGCAATCCACAGCAAGGTAGTGAGGAACCGCTCCCGGGAGGCCCGCAAGGATCGGATGCCCCCGCCCTGCTTCAGACCCGCAGGTGCTGGCCCCCAGACCCCCTCCAAAGCCCATGTAAAGAATTACCTGTTCATCAACCGATTAGAGGAAAATAAAATGGTTGGTCTATCTTAAATAAATAAAATAAAATAAAATAAAAAGAAAACCCCAAAAGGAGTCACGAAGAGTTGGACTTAAAGGGCTGAATGGTAACAACAAAGTTGGTCTCAAAATCACCATTACAGTTCTTATTGTTGTTGAGTTATTTCAGTCATGTTGAGTTTTCTTGACAAAGATATAGAAGCGGTCTGCCATTTCCTTCTCCAGCTCATTGTATAGATGAGGAAACTGGAGCAAACAGGGTTAGGTGACTTGCCCAGGGTCACACAACTAGTAAGTGTCTGAGGTCACATTTGAACTCAGATCCTCCTGAATCCAGCACCAGGCTCTGTCCAGTGCACCACCCAGTTGCCTTTACAGCTTCTCTAATACTGCCTAATCTCAGTTCCTTGAATGCACTTCCTCCCCACCTCTGCCTTATAGAGGCTTCTCTTTCTTCCTCTGAGCCTTTGCTGGGGGAGCACCTCCTCCTTAAGACCTGCCCTGATTCCTCCAATTGGAAGTGATCACTCCCCCTCCTCAAGCTGTCCCTTTAGCCAGATTTCCCCTTTGATCTCTCATCACACTCTGCATCATACTGTGGTCAGCCTGAGGACAGGGACTTGGCATAGAGCCTAGGCCTTTAGTAAATATTTGTTCAATTGAATGGAAATTTATTCCGATTTCTACCATGACTTTCCACCAACCACACAAGGGTTGCCCTATATCCACCATGAACCTTTCTCCTGAGCGCCAGTCCCACAGCAACTGCAAGCCTCTCTGACTCAACATGGCCAACACAGAACTCGGTTTCTTTCCCCCCAAACCCTCCCCCTCCCAAATTTTCTTATTACCGTTGAATGCCCCTTCCTGCTCCTTGGCATCATCCTTGATAATTCCCTATGATTTCCTTGGTTGGCATTCAAAGTCCTTCACAGTCTGGCCCCCTTCCTACCCTTCCAGACTTCTTATCCTCTCCAGGTACTTTTAAGACCCAGTGACACTGGCCTCCAGACTGGTCCTCCCACTCTACCCTCCACCTCCACGCTCCAGGCAATTTCACTGGCTGCCCCCACGATTGCAACATTCCCCCTCCTCACTTCCCTTAACACTCAGCTTAAATCCCACTTTCTGCAGGAGGTCTTCCCCAACCCCCCACCTCATCCAGTTCCTTCCCTCCAAGACTAGTTTCTTGCATATGTAGTTTCACTGCATATGTCTGCTGTGTATACAGTTATTTACATGAGAACATGAACTCCTTGAGGGCAGCAATCACATTTTGGCCTTTCTTTGTACTCTCAACTCATAGCCCAGTGCCTAGAACATTGTAATCACTTAAAGAAATGCTTGCTAATTCAGTGATTGAACGCTAGATCTCAGTGTGGGGTGAGTAAAAGGAGGCAATGTATTTTTCCCCCCAAGGCAATGGGGTTAAGTGACTTGCCCAGGGTCACACAGCTAGTTAGTGTCATGTGTCTGACACTGGATTTGAACTCAGGTCCTCTGGTGTTCTATCCACTGAGCCACCTAGCTGCCCCTAGGCAATGTAATTGAGAGGAAATAGTGATGACTTAGAGATGCTGGGATCAGGCTCTGCAACAAATTGATAAATGCATAATAAATGCCAAAATTGGAATAGCAATCTGAGTTACATTTCAATTCTAAATTGTAGGACCCAATTATCTTGAAGGGCCCATCTAGCCCTAAGATTCTATGCTGTGTTCTTAGTGCCTATTCTAAGGATCCTCCCAGCTCTGACATTTTGGGTTCTAAGGGCCCTTCCAGTTCTGACACTCTGGGTTCTAAGGGCCCTTCCAGTTCTGTCACTCTGGGTTCTAAGGACCCTCCCAGCTTTGATATTCTGTGTTCTAGGGGCTCTCCCAGGTCTGACATTACTTGTTCTAAGGACCCTCCCAACTCTGATATTGTATTCTAAGGCCGAAGAAGCCTAGAGGCTAATGGAACTATATTATGGGGTCTGAGAAAACACATAGGAGCCTAGCCCTGTCATTTTGACCTTTAATTAACACCAACAAAATACACAGCATGAATACAACTATTATTAGTGGGTGAGGGTGGGAGGATGATTGTCCTCGAAATCTGCTGAAGGGAAAGAGATTGGGGACCACTGTTCCAACTTCCCTTCCTGCTCTGAGGCTGGTGGGAAGGGAGGAACTAGAGATGCACACTGGTGATTCTCCCGAGATCTGGACGTCGCCACCTAATTGTGGCACTATCCTTCCAGTCCAAGGCTGCCTCTCTATCCATTGGTGACTCCATAGGAAACAGAATTTCAGAGCTAGGAAGGAACAAAGAACATGGAATGTTAGAGCTGGGAATGATCTTAGGGCATAAAACATAGGCTGTTTGAGCTGAGAGGGAGCCCAGAATCTATGTTAGAATTAGGAGAGAACTGGACTCTGATTCAGTGATTCTTTACCTGTTTTGTGTCCTGCGCCCCTTTAGTAGTTAGTCTGTTGAAACCTATTGTCCCCTTCTCAGAATCATGTTATTAAATGTATGTAATAAAATGCAGAGGGTTAGAAGGGAAACCAATTACGTTGAGATAGTTATCAAAGCAGTAAAACATAAGTTAATTGAACCCCTGAAAGCCCTTGGTGGCACCTAGGCTAAGACTTCCTGTTCTAGGAGCTCAACAGCAAACCCTGGAAATGCTGGGTAACTCCAGAGGGAGTGAGAGAATCAACGAAATAACGGTTAATTCATTGTTTTCAGTGGTTACCCTTATAGCTGACTTCCCCTTCTGAAAAAATGAAGGACTCAGAGGTTCCTCATTCAGGAGTACGCAAAACAGGGTCTGGGGCCATGGAAATTTCCAAATTTCCATAGCCACAAACCAGAGAAGTGTAGGAAAACCTCCAGCCCCATTCATGGGATTGGAGATTTAGAGCTGAACAGACCTGTAGAGGCTATCATTTTACTCACCTAGAAACCTCTTTGCTACCCACAATCCCTCTCTCTCTTCTCCTTCCAATTCTAGAACCCTAATTAAATCAACTCTGTTATTATTTCTGGATAGGGTGTGTCAATCTGCCCACCTAAGGCTACCATCTCAGTAACTTTCCAAACCAAAATATGGCTCCCTGGCCACTACTCCCCTACATGTGTTGAGGGCAGGAATTGTCTTCCCTTTTGTATTTTTAGCTCCAGAGTTGTCTAAGTACTTGTCATATAGTAAGCATTTGATCAATGCTTTAAAATTAATCAACTAATTAATCTAGCCTTGTTGTTGTATGGTCAGTCCAACTCTTTGTGATCCCATGGACCACAGCATACCAGTATTGTCCATGGGGTTTTCTTGTAAAGATACTGGAGTAGTTTGCCATTTCCTTCTCTAACTCATTTTACAAGTGAGGAAACTGAGGCAAACAGGGTGAAGTGATTTGCCCAGGCTCATACAGTTAGTGTTTGAGGCTGGATTTGAACTCATGAAGATGAGTCTTCCTGATTCCAAGCCCAGTGCTCTATTAACTGCACCACCTGGCTGCCCCAACCATTTTATTAAACACCTACTATTCGTCAGGCACTATGTTAAGCACTGAGGATACAAAAGGGGCAAAAGACAGTCCCTGTCCCCAAGGAGCTCACAATCTAATTAGGGAGACACCAACCAAATAAATATGTACAAACAAGCTACATACAGAATAAACAGGAAATAATGTAGGTCGAAACACTAGAATGAACAGGGACTGGGAAAAGTTTCCTGTAGAAGATGGGCTTTTCACAGGAACTTGAAGGGAGCCAGGGAAGCCAGGAGGAGGAAGTGAGCAGGGGGAGAGTTCTAGGCACAGGGGAAATGAAGAGAAAATGCCCAGAGGCAAGTGATGGAGTGCCTTGTTCATGGAAAAGGCAGGAGGCCAGTGTCACTGGAGGGAAGAGCATGTCCTGGGATGTCAGGAGTAAGAAGACTAGAATGGTGGGAGGGGGTTAGTTTATGAAGGACTTTGAATGCCCAGAGGATTTTGTATTTGATCCTGGAGCTAATAGGGAGCTCTAGAGTTTAATGAGTGGGGATGTGTAAGGAGTGGCGAGGTGGCACAGTGAATAGAGCACTGACCCTGGAATCAAGAGGACCTGAGTTCAAATCCGTCCTCAGACTCTTAACACAAAGTAAGTCTTGCGACTTGGGCAAGTCACTTAACCCCAATCTTCCCCCCTCCAAAAAGCAAAAAAAAAAAAAAAAAATGAGTGTGTGTGTGTGTGTGTGTGTGTGTGTGAGACATGATGAGACCCTTTCTAGGAACATGATGGGACCTTTTCTAGGACAGGAACTGTTTCAGTTTTTATCTTTGGTTCTCCATGGCCTTGCCCAGTGCCTGGCACATAGTATCTGCTTAAGAAATGTTTGTCAGGTTGAAATGAACTCTGAAATTCTGTGTAAAGAGCACACCCAGCCCCAATAGTCTATGTTTCATGTCCCAAGGTACCTGCTGGCTCTGATGTCTTGTTTTGCATTCTAAGGTCACTTCCAGTGATTAACATTCAGTATTCTAGGTTCCATGTTGCATGTTCCTTCCCAGCTCTGATATGCCCTAAGATCATTCCCAGCTCTAACATTCCATGTTCCATGTTCCTTCCCAGTTCTGACAGTCTGTGTTTTCTATTCTGAGGTCCCTCTTAATTCTAACATAGATTCTGGGCTCCCTCTCAGCTCAGACAGCCTATGTTTTATGCCCTAAGATCATTCCCAGCTCCAACATCCATGTTCTTTGTTCCTTCCCAGCTCCAACATTCTGTTTCCTATAGAGTCACCAATGGATAGAGAGGCAGCCGTGAAGTTAGGAAGACCTGTCTCTGACACTTAACCGATTCTGTAACCCTGGGCAAATCACTCAATCGCTCAATGCTCAAGGTTAGTTGTTGCTGTTTGTGCAATGACATCATGGAGTGGTCTTGACCTTGGAGTGAAATGGATTTAAGGGAGGCACAAAGTCGTCAGCCTCCATCTCTGTTTCAGAGCCATCAAAGTCCAGTAGCAGGACAAAAGTCAGGACTAATGGGATGGCTAGGGATGCAGTGGATGACCTTGTCATCTTCAATGTCTGACCAAGCTCTAAGTGCTGCATAGCGCCTGTTTCAGCCACCTTCATTGGAACAAATTGCTCTCGTTTACCCAGTCTGCTGGGGAGGTCTTCATGTGCTTAGGGTAGACATCCCCCTAATTCACCCAAGTGACAAGACTGAGATAAATGAATGACGACAACAACAACAAAATGGCTATTGGCTCAAGTCCTCAAGGAGGGACTACATGGAGAATTCGGTAAGAATGAAAGAAAAACCATTTATTAAGCACTTGTTAGATGCCTGGGGATGTAATGTAAGCAAACAAGACAGGTCTTGCCCTCTAGGAGCTTACATTCTAATAGGATTGGACAATACCGAAAGAGGAGAGAAACTGCAGGGTTTAGAAAGTGGATAAAGTGAAAATCGTCAGTTCTTGAGTTCAGGGTCATGGGTCAGAGGAGGAGGCTGGAGCTGCAGGAGGGGGTGCCTGGAGGATGGACAAAAAAGTAAAAATCAAGCTTGTCTGAAGAGGGAGAGAGTACTGAAAATGAAAGGGAACGGGGAAGGTGTCTCAAGGTAGTATCTGAGCTTGAAGGAAGCAAGGCATTCTAAGAGGTCAGCGGTGAAGAAGAGGCATGGGGGAAAGAGGGAGGGGCAGCCCCCACTGGGCGGGGAGACAGGTGATAGAATAATAGGTTCAAGATAACAGTTATGTCTGGAAGATTCCGTGCACAAAGAGAAGTAAAATAAGTCTGGAATAGCAGCTAGGACCCAGATTGTGGAAGGTTTAAAGTGCCAAATAGAGGAAATTTGCATTTTGTTTCAGAGGCCACTGGGGTCACTGATTATTTTAGAGCATTGGTGGGATGGGATCAGACCTGCGTTTCAGGGACTATCAATCTGGCAGCCTCAGGGAGGGTGGAGTTGAGACCCGAAGAAGGTAGGGTCCGACCTTTTGAGATTATTCAGAGCGAACTCTCATTTTACAGGTAAAGTAAATGAGGTCTAGCGAGGAGAAGGGATTTACTTAAGGTCCTAAAGAAGGTTAGTAAAAAAAAATGAAGGCTGGAGTCGAGGTCTCCTGCCTCTCAGTGCAGGGCTCATTACCCTGAGCTATGAAGATTTCATTGTAAACTAAGCCCACACGCAGCCCGAAGGCAGTTTGCTCTCCAGAGATAGGCAGACACTTCCCATTTCTGTGGGTAATTTCCCCTTCAGGTTTGACATCTTGCTGCTTAGCAACCCAGGGCTATGTAGGAGAGAAGGCCCCCCCCCCCCGCCCCCCAAGGGTTGCTTTGGGGGAAGGATCTCTGGGTGCCTGCAAACCGCCTGTTTACACGTGGGCTTTTCTGTGTTTTGTCTCTGGTGACAATTAAGGCTCCGGGCAGATTCTGCAGAACAGCGGTGTGGTTATGGTGGGAGGGGAGGGACCTTGACCTCAGCTCTAGTTTCGCTAGTGACTTTCCCCATCTTCCCTTCCAGAAGGAGTGTTAGTTTGGGAGTTTGAATACTTTGCAGATGAGACGACTGAGGTTCGGACAGAAGGAAGTCCACCCGGGAAGTACCCCCGGGATCCGAACCCGGGTCTCCTGGCTCAGCCCAAAGATCCTTCCACCGCATCTCCCACCCCAGAGTTGCTATAAGGACCAGATGGGACAAAGATGATCATTCCTAGCATGCTTCGCCTCCTCCGAGGCTCAGGTCAGACACCCCCTCTTTTAGCAGCTTTTCCTGAGCTCTCTAGGGAAGGGGGAGTAAAACTGGGGGATGACAGAGGGTGATTGGTGTTAAGTCACAGGACAAGTAGGTAAGAGGCTAACACCTTGCAGGGCTGTTTTTTTCTTCTACATCACGTTTTCCTTCAAGAACTCTCCAAGACTTCTGCTCCTGGAAGTTACAACCCTGCAAAACGACTCCCTCGGAAACACCTTCTACCCATCAGCGATCTACACACACCCTCATCATCCACCCACCTCTCCTTTCCCGTGTTCCCAACTCTATGGCGGAGAAGAAAAAAGACCTGTTGTTAAGAGGGAAGAAATTCCACGCCGTGGAAACAAGAGTTGCCATGACGTTCTAGCTTGGCAGCCAATAGAAAGGACGTCATGAATTCTCCCCCATAAGAAGCTAGTTTTGTTTTCTTTATTTTTTTTAATTCTGAAATAGCAACTTCTCCACCTCCTTTAGGCAACACTTCTAGACATGAGAAAAAAACCCCACAGAATTTCAGCGTTGGAAGGGACCCCAGTGGCCGTCTGGTCCAAGCTATGCCCAAAAGGAATCCCCAACAACATATTTGACAAGGGTACATCCAGCCTCTTGGGAAGGTCTCCATCGAGGCAGAAGCCAGGACCCACTTAGGTAACCTGTTCCACTTTGCCACAGCTCTGATGGTTAGGAAATTTGACCTGATATCAAATTTGGGACACAAAATTTCAGAGCTGGAGGGTGGCCAAGACTCCCTCTAATCCAAGGGAGCTGGGGTGGGGAGGGGAGAGTGGGAAGAACACCGGACCTGAGAGTAGAGGACCTAGGTGTGGATCCCAGCTCTGCTGTGGTTACCTGCTGGTACTTGGAAGAATCACACCCTTTCTCTTCTATAAATAAAGGATTAGACTAGATGAGAGGTTCTTAACCTGGAATCCACAAGAGATGTGTGCATAGATTTTTAGCAGGCCTGGGACCCTGGATGGGCAAAAAAATAAAAATTTTAAAAATCTCTATTACAATAGAATTGATTTCCTTTCTAATGCTATATACTTGCTTCTATATATTTAAAAACATGATTTTGATAAGGGGTCTGACATAAGGCATCACCAGACTGATAATCAAAGTCCAGGATCCAAAAATGGTGAAGAAGCCCTAGACTAGATATTCTCTGGGGCAGCTGGGTGGCACAGTGGATAGAACACTGGACTGGAAGACAGGAAGACTCCTCTTCCTGAATACAAATCTGACCTCAGACACTTACTAGCTGTGTGACCTTGGGCAAATCATTTTACCCTGTTTGCCTCAGTTTCCTCATCCATAAAATGAGATGGAGAAGGAAACAGCAAACCACTGCAGTATCTTTTCCAAGAAGACCCCAAATGGGATCATGAAGAGTTGTCTATGACTGAAAGACGGTATCCAAGGTCCCTCTAGATCTTTTTTTTTCATTTTTCAAATGCTTTATTAACTTCTGATTTACATCATTCATTTCCGCCAGATTTTGAGTTACAAATTTTCTCCCTGTTTTTCCCCTACCCACCGCCTCAAAATAGCAGTTCCACAGAATATCCCCTCCTCCAATCTGCTCTCTCCCATATCTTCTCCCATACCCCCTTCAACTTTTCCAGTAGGGCATGGTGGATCTCTATGCCCCAGTGCCTGTATATCTTCTTTCCCAATTACATGTAAGATAGTATTAATAATAATATATGTATATATAATTTTAAACATTTGATTTTAAAACTTTGAATTCCAGATTCATTCCCTTCCTCCCTTGTCACCCACCCTTACTGGGAAGGTAAGCAGTTCAGTATAGATTGTACATGTGTAGCTAATGCAAAACATTAACATAGTAGATATATTGTAAAAGACTGACTATATTTCCCTCCCTTCTATCCCACCACCCACTTGTTCTATTCTATACTTTGATCCCATCCCTTTTCAAAAGTCCCTTTTCCAACTTCCATCCCCCCCAGCCTGCCCTCCCTTCCATCATCCCCCCTCTCATTCCCTTCCCCCTATTCTCCTGTAGAGTGAGATACCCTATTTAGTGTGTATTTCATTCCCTCCCCGGGTCCCTCTAGATCTTAATCCTGTGAGTTCTGCTTATTGATACATGAACCTCTTGATATTCTGGATAAGGTATTCATACACCCCCTGACTGGATATCTCCAGCAATGGGAAGCTCCTTCTCTTTCAAAGCAGTGCATCCCATTGTTGGACAGCTCTGCCTGGGAGAAAGTTGTTTCTTGCAGTCTGGGCAAAGAGCTCTGAACCAGTAGTCTAGAGATCGGGTTTGAGTCCCAGCCCTGACCCTTGTGACCCTGTGTGACCTGGGGCAATTTCTTTCCTTTCTCTGGGCCTCAGTTTATTCATTTGGAAAACAAGGAGCTTGAAGGCAACAAGCATTTATTGAACATCCACTGTGTGCCAAGAAATTTTTTTTTTTTGCTTTTTGGAGTGGGGAGGGCAGGGCAGTTGGGGTTAAGTGACTTGCCCAAGGTCATACAGCTAGTAAGTGTTACATGTCTGAGGCTGCCTTTGAACTCAGGTCCTCCTGACTCCAGGGCTGGTGCTCTATTCACTGCCACCTAGCTGCCCCTCAAGAACTTTGCTAAGAGCTTTACAAATGGGGATTATAATAGCATCTCCCTCCCAGGGTGGTTGTGAGGATTAAATGAGATAATCTTTGCAAAGAGCTTTTTGCAATGACTGGAATACAGTAGGTACTTAATAAATGCTTGTTCCCTTCCCCACCCATACCTCAAGTCCTGGGCATATAAAGAAAGGGAAAAATAGTCCTTTCCCTCAAGAAGCATATGGGGAGATGATATATAACCAATTAGGCACATACAAGATATAATCAGAGCAGATGGAGGGTGATATCAGAAGAATCCGTTAGCATCTGGGGAGACTGATAGCGGTCCCCTACAGAAAGTGGGAACTGAGCTGAATCGTGGGCAAGCTAAGAGGCAGAGGTGAGGAGGAAGGGCATGACAGGCATGGAGGACAGCCAGGGCAAAGCACAGAGACGGAAGATGTCGCCGGTGTGGTGCTCAAAGTGAGCTGAGGTGGCTGTATTGTAAAAACAGAAGAGGAGCATTGGGTGCCAGGTCATGAAGGGCTCTCAGTGCTCAGAAGAAGACTATCTTTGCTTCTGGAGGTAAAAGGGAACTAATTCTAAGCTCTTTTTTCCAGCTCTGACTTTATGGTCTATGATTCATCAAAGAAACCAGCCCAGGCAAATACACTCTTGTCTACCTCTCCTAATGCATGTCCAGAAAAGACAAGGCCCAGGAGAGGAGAGAGGCCTTCTCACTGGCGAGGGCCACTGAGCATAAACATGGTCAGGCCTGCTTTTTGGGAAGATTGCTTTAGCACCTAAGTGGAGGATTGACCGAAGGGAGAAAGAAGAGAATGGAAACTAGGAGACCAATTAAACGACTGTGGCCTGAGCCCAAATGTGAGATGATGAGGTCCTGCATCAGAGCGGTGGCAGTAGATGAGAGAAGGGGGTATATACCACAGTTATTGGGAAGGTAGAATGACAAGATTTGGCAAATACCTGGCTATGTAGGGTGGGGAGGAGTTGAGATGACACCTAGGTTTCAAGCCAGGCTGATTGGGAAGATGGTAGTACCCAGTAACAGGGAAATTTGGAAGAGGGGAAGGTTCAAGGGAGAGGATAATGACTTCTGTTTTGGAGATTTTGAGTTTGAGGTGCTTATAGGACATCCTGTTCAGAATGCCTAAAAAGAGGTTGGTAATAGAGGACCATTTGGAGGCAGCTAGGTGGCTTAATGGTTAGAGCCTGGAGTCAGGGAGACCTGAGTTCAAATTCAGCTTCAGAGACTCACTAGCTGTGTGACCCTGGGCAAGTCACTTGTTCTCTATTTACCTTAATCCATTGGAGAAGGAAATGGCAAATCACTCCAATATTTTTGCCAGGAAAACCTAACAGACAATATGGCCCCTAGGTTCATGAAGAGCTGGGTAGGACTGAACAACTGAATAACAGTACAGGACCATAGTTCAGGAGAGAGGTTAGGGCTGGATAGATGTGAAAATCATCAGCCTAGAGATGAAAATTGAAGCCATAGGAATTGACGAGATCATCAAGTGCAATCATATACCCTTCACTATACAAGAGGAAGACAAGAAGATGGCCCAGAACTGAGCCTGGGGGACACCCACATTTAGGGGACATAATGTGAATCATCAAAGGAGACTGAAATAGCAGGATAATCTTGAGTTCAAATTCCCACTCCTCCCCTCCCCAATTGTGACATTTACCCCCTTTGCCCTCCTTTCTTGTACAAAGCAAGAGGGCTGGATTAGGCAATCTCTACAAGTCCCTTCTATGTTCTAAGGCTCCTTCGAGTCCTGAAATTAGGGGGTTTTTTAATAGTGGATTTTTTTAATGTATTAATAATAATAGCTAACATCGATGTGGTCCACTAAGATTTGTAAAATGCTTTACAAATATTATTTCATTTGGCCTTACAACAACCCTGGGAGGCAGATGCAATTAACCCAATTGCATAGATGATGAAACTGAGACTGACAGAAGTCAAGTGATTTATCCAGGGTCACATACTTAGTGTTTAACCACAGCTGCCAAACTAGCATTAAGACAAACAAAGTTACTTTGTGTAAAATAGCACCTTTGATCCTCATAACCACTCTGTGAGGTAGGTACTATGATAGCCTTTTAAAATTTTCATTTTGTAGTAAAGGAAACTGAGTTTCAGGGAAATGAAAGGACTTCCTCTTTTTTTTTTTTTAAGCAATCAGGGTTAAGTAACTTGCTCAAGGTTACACGGCCAGTTATTTCTGGGTGTGGTGCTGAGTATCCAAGCCAGGATTTGATCCAGGTCATCCCGACACTGGTTACTCGCTGAGCCACCTGGCCGCCCCAAGGACTTCCTCTTGATCCCAGAGCTAACATGAGTCTTCCAGGTGTGAGGACAGCACTCTACTCTTCCACTCTGTCTTTCTACATTCTATGCTCAATGAATGAATGAAAAAAGCATTTATCACACATCTACTATTACCAAGGAATGTGCTAAGGTCTGGGGACAAAAACAAAAATGAAGAAAGTTCCTGCCCTCAAGGAGATTTCCTTCTAATTGGGAGAGACAATACATCTAGGGGAGTGGTAGCCTGGGATGGGTATTTTGGTCTGAAAGGTTATTGGAAGTGGAGCCATGGGGAGTAGACTGCTACACCTTTTTTTTCCCACTGGGAATGGTGGTATTAATTTGATTTTAATTCCAGAACCAAAATGCAAGGGGAGAGAGGGGCACAGGGAGGAAGCAAAGCATTTGGCATGGCCTGATATCCTGGGTCACAAGGGATAATTGCTTTTGGGGTGTTGGACTCCCAGGATGAGAATTCTAGACATTGAAAGGTTAAGTTGGCTTGGTCAGTGATGTCAAATGGGGTTAGGAAACCATGCATAAGAGTCCTTGACTTAGCATATTGACTTAGAAAACCACATATGAACATTAGCTATGTCCTATTGTATTTTTATTTATTTTGTTAAATCTTTCCCAATTACATTTAATGCGGTTCTGGCCACAGTAGGGAGTGTTACATGGCATTTGAAGGCTGGGTGTTTGACACCTCTGTTCCTGGGCATGGTCTGTGGTGGTAAGTCTTCGGTGGAGAAGGTATCATGGGAGTACAGTGCAGTGTGGCTGGGGCTGACCGGGTATGGTGGGCTGGGCCGTATGTGAGACATGCACCAAGCATACCCCTACCAGCTCTGCCATTCTGAGCTGCTTCCCAGGTCTGCCATTCTGTGCATTGGGGGCGAGGGGGATGGCAGGTGGTTGTGCAGAGGAGGCTGTAACATCACGCTGAGATGTTTTCTGGATGCTGGCTTAGGTAGGTGTTGAGTGTGCCCCTGAGCGTTTGTGATGGGAGTCACAAGTGGGAGAAGTTATGGAGTGGGCAGAGCAGAAGGGGGGTATGCATGTGTGAGAGAGACAGAGGTGCTGAGTGCATGCAGAAAATGATGGTAGAATATTAGGACATGAGTAGGAGGGAGGAGGGATGTGGGGACCCTTGGAGACGATTCTGTGTTTAGGGAGAGTGAGAGTGCCTTAAGCTGTGCATTTATGGATCATAGGCTGGAAGGGACCTTACAGGCCAATCCCTCATTTTACAAAATGAAGAGACTGAGGCCCAGGAAGGCTGCAACTTACTTAAGGTCACACCAGGTTGATTAAACATCAGAGCCTGGATCCTCTGACTTCCAGACAGTGTTCTAGGAGAGTGAGCCAAAGGCATGAATCTCTTGCCTGTGTCTCTGGCCAGGGAGGAAGTGTAGCTCTGGGTCTCAGTGTTTGTCACCATAGAGAGTGGGAACTGGGGTGGGGGGTGGAGAGGGAGGTGGGGATAGGGGCATTAGGATATTAGGGACATCAGGAAGCCTGGAAGATGCTGAGATAGATGCTTAATTTTACAGTTATCTACTTTCTGATCCTTACAATAGCCTTGGGATGTAGGTGCTATTATGATCCCCATTTTATAGGTGGGGAAACAGAGGCAGATAGTGATTAAATGACTTCCCCAGGGTTATGCAGCTAGTAAGTGTCAGAGGTTGGATTTGAACTCAGATCTTGGCCTGCCATTCTAACCACTGCATCACAAAGTTGCTTCCTATTTCTGGTTGTTCATTCAAAGCATTACCTAGCTCTGCCATTCTTATTCTATGGTCTTCCTTGCCTGATTTAGAAATTCTCATGTCAGTGCAGAGGAGAGAAAAGGTATTGCTTGACCCTATCATCCCCACATGCTACCATCTAATATTTTTTTTGTTTTTTAAATTTTTTAAATTTAAAATTTTTTTTTTTGCTACCATCTCATATTAATCAATATTTAGGAAGTGCCTAGATAATAACAGAACAAAAACGACATTGCTCCTGACCTCAAAAATATTACATCCCTTCGAAGGAAAAAACACAAATTCATATCAGTGTATTAAAAGTGAAAAGAAGCTCTCTTTTAAGGGGTGGCACTTTTGGGGTGCATGGGAGGAGTCAGGAAAGGCCTCAAGCAGGAGGGGCATGAAGGAAACTGAAGAATCCAAGAGGAGGGGGTGAAAAAGGAGTAAGTTCTAGCGATGGGCAGCCTCAGAGGGCAAGCTGGGCTAATCCATATTTAAAGAGAAATCCCTTCCAAAACATATCCAACAAGTGATTATTCAATTTCTACTTGCAGATCTCCA
This sequence comes from Petaurus breviceps papuanus, assembly GCF_028583685.1. NCBI lineage: Eukaryota > Metazoa > Chordata > Mammalia > Diprotodontia > Petauridae > Petaurus > Petaurus breviceps. Next base: position 1,196,793 of record NW_027185593.1, on the reverse strand, counting down.
GGGATAGGCAACTCACTATCTCTCAAGGGTAGCAATTACCCTTTTGGCAAACTCTGATTTTTTTTGAATCAGATCTATGATTTCATTGGCAAAGGGAGTTCCTAATGAGGAAAAATATTCTCAACCAATTTTGTAGGTTCCTACTGGCTTTTTAACTTATGGTCTTTAGCGAATTACCTAGGGGTATAGAGGCCTTGCTTGAGGGGATAGAGGTTAAGTGAGTTGCTCAGGGTCACCCAGCCAGTGTTGAACAAAATTCAAACCCAAGTCTTCCTTTCTCTAAATCTGGCTCTCTATCCACTACTCTACCCATGATGCTTCTATATTTTTATTTTATTTTTAATGGTATTTTATTTTTTCTAATTGCACATAAAAACAATTTTTAACATTTAAAAAATTTTTAAGTTCCAAATTTTCTCCTTCCCTCCCTTACCTTTCTCCTCTCTAAGTAAGATAGTAAGCAATTTGATGCAGGTTGTATATGTGCAATTGTGTAAAACCTATTTCCATGATTGTCATGTTGTAAAAGAAAAAACAGACCAAAAGAAGAAAACTACAAAAAAAAAAGAGAGAGAGAGAGAAAATAGTAGGCTTTAATCTGCATTCAGACTCCATCAGCTCTTTCTCTGGATGTGGATAGCGTTTTCCCTCACGAAATTTTTGGAATTGTCTTGGATCATTGCTTGACTGAGAAGAGCTAAGTCAGTCATAGTTGAATGTTGAATAATGTTGCCCTTACTATGAACAATGATCTCTTTGTTCTTACTTCACTTTGCATCAGTTCATGTAAGCCTTCTCAGGTTTTTCTGAAATCCCCTTGCTTGTCATTTCTTATAGCATAATAATACTCCATTACATTCATTTACCAAGCCTCTCTAATTATTAAGAAGCTTTTTTCTTACCTGGAGCTGAAATATATTTCTCCCAACTTCTTCCTATAGGTCTGCCCTGTGGGACCCAAGAGGATAAGACTAGTCCCCCTTCTACATGACAGTCTTTCTGATGCTTTGAAGGAAACTATCATGCCCCCTTCCCTCTCCCTGCTCCCAGTCTTTCCTTTTCAAGTTAAACACCCCCAGTTACTTCCCCATGTAGCTTGAATTCAAGGTCTTTCCCCTTCCTTAGTGTAAATGGAATCATGGTGTTCAGTTATTCAGAAACCAGGTAGATGGAATCAATGCTACCTAGGAGGCCCAAACCCAGAAATGGAGGGGGTACAGAGGAAGCAGAGACCAAATGCCAGCTTCTCCTTAGAGAAAGGTCAATGGATGAGGTTCCATTTAAATCAGACCTTGAGGATGCAGAAAATTTTAATACTCAGAAATGGGGGGTGGCTAAGTGGTGTAGTGAGTAAAAGTGCTGGCCCCAGAGTCAGGAGGACCCGAGTTCGGTTCCGGCCTCAAACACTTAGCACCCACACAAAAAAACTAGCAGTGTAACCTTGGGCAAGTTACTTAACCCCAATTGCCCTTCAAAAAAAGGCAAAAAAAAAACCAACCTCAGAAATGGAGGTTGGAGGGGATTAATAGGAAACCCGAGAGCCAATTGTTAAATTTTCAGTGTGATCATTTGGAAATTGGCATGAGCTACAAATCAAGGCTTGATTTATTATTTTGTTTATTGTCTCCACTTCAGAATTTGATGGAGAAAATTTTCATAATGAAGAATAAACAGAAAAGTTTATTTTTTTTGTTAAGCCAGTTGTTAAACATTTATCAGAATGTCATTGGAATTACATGACCAAAGGCCAAAGATCCTGGAAAGGATATCCTGTGATCTACAGGCAATGAGTCATCTTAGTTGGCTATAGTTTAGGGCATGTGAGGAAAAGCAATTGGAGAGATAACACTGGGGAGGTATGTTGAGTTAGGTTGTGGAGGGTCCTGAGTTCCAGGCTGAGGATTAAAGATTTCATTCAGTAAATGGTGGTAAGATACTTGATCAGGAAGATGACTAGTGACTTTTATAGGAAGGATTGGAGAACAAAGGATGGGAGACAGAGAGGCCATTTAGGAAGGTCTAGGTGGGAGTTGATTAGACCTGAATTAAGGTGGTGGCTGTAGTGATGGGAAGAAAAGGACGGATGTAAAATATATCTCAAAGGAAGAACAGACAGGATTAAAAAAAAAGTTTTATTATTCCCCCAATTACATGTAAAAATCATTTTTAGTATTTGGGTTTTTTTTTTTAAGTTTTGAGTTCCAAATTTTATCTTTCCCTCTTTCCTCTTCCCTTTCCCTGAGACACTGAGCAATCCGATATAGGTTATACATGTGCAATCATGTAAAACATTTCCATATTAGTCATTTTGTGGAGGAAAACTAAAACTAAAAAAAAAATGAAAGAAGGAAAGAAAGTGAAAAATAGTATGCTTTGATCTGTATTCACACTCCATCAGTTCTTTCTCTGGAGGTGGATAGCATTTTTCATCATGAATTCTTTGGAACTGAAAATAGACAGGATTTGATGACCCACTAGAGAGCAAGGGCCAACGGAAAAGGAAGAGAGCTAGATAACTTCAAGACTTGGAGGCTGGGGGGCAGTTAGGTGGAGCAGTGAACAAAGCACCGGCCCTGGAGTAAGGAGGACCTGAGTTCAAATGTGACCTCAGACACTTGACACTTACTAGCTGGGTGTGACTTTGGGCAAGTCACTTAACCTCAATTGCTCAGCCTTCCTCCCTCCAAAAAAAAAAGATTTGGATCCTGGCTGGATGATGTAACTACAATCAGGGAGGCAGGCCAACTGAACCTCTGAGGGTACAGGAAGGCAGCAGCTGCTGTCATTAATGTTAAGGAGAGAGCTAGCCTGTTTCCACATTTGAGGGTAACTAGAGGCGATATGGGGCAGCAGTGGATAGAATGCTGGACCTGAAATCAGGAAGACTTGGGTTTAAATCTGGCCTCACACTTATTAGCTGTGTGACCCTGAGCAGGTCACTTGACCCTGCTTGCCTCAGTTTCCTCATCTGTAAAATGAGTTGGAGAAGAAAATGGCAAATCACTCCAGCATCTTTGCCAAGAGAATCCCAAATAGGGTCACAGAGAGTCAGTCGAAAACCTTCCCCAAACCCCCTAAATGAGAGTTTTTTCTCAGATGATTATGTCCAACATGTATGGATTTAATTAATTAAATTTATACAGATTGTATCAGTTGAAAAGTCAGACACAAGTGGAAATGAGTAAACTGATTTATTAACAGATTACTGTGTACTAGGTACTGTACTAAGTACTGAGGTTAGGAAAAAACAAACATAGTCTTGCCCTCAAGGAGCTTACATTTGAATGGAAGAAGCAATATGTATTTAAGTAGGTACTTTGTATAAATAGACAGTTGTATCTTATACTATACATACAAAGGAGATTCTTCTCCCTCCTTATCTCTGCCTACTGGATTCCTCAGCTTCTTTCAAGTCCCAAACTAAAATTCTATCTTCTTAAATCTCGTCTGAAAACCCAAATCTTCTGAATTCTAGAGCCTTCCCTCTGTTAATTATTTCTTGTTTATTCTGTATATGGATTGTGTATATGTGTATGTATGTATATGTGTGTATATATGTATATATATATATATATATTTTTTTTTTTTTTGCTTGTTGTCCCCTTCCTCCCCCCATTGTATTGTAAGCTCCTTGAGGACAGGGACTTTCTTTTGTCTTTTCGTATCCCCAGTGCTTAAAGGCACAATGCCTGGCACATAGCAATTGCTTAATAAATGATTACTGACTTACAGACGGATGAGACAATTTTATGGAAGGTGCTACTGGAGCATTTTCACTGGGTATCCCATACCTGGAATTCTCTCCCTCATCTCCATCTCCTGACCCTCTGGCTTCCTTCAAGTTCCAGCTAAAACTCCACCTTTGGCAAGAAGCCTTCCCCAATCCCCCTAAATGTTAGTTTTCTCTCCGTTGATTATTTCCAACTTATATGGATTCAATTATATATGAATTAAATTTATACAGATTCTTGGTACCTAGTTGTTTGCCTCTTGTCTCTCCCATTAGACTGTGAGGTCTTTGAGAACAGGAATTATCTTTTTTCTCTCTTTGTATCTTCAGTTCTTAGCACAGTACCTGGCACACAGTAGGGGTTTAATAAATGCTGCCAATTGACTGACTATAAAGGAAATAATAAGAAGGCTTATGGAGATGTGGACTGGATTGTTATTGTTATTCTTTTTTATAAGATTCAGGTAGAAATGGTCCATGCTACTGTTCATTTATAGGTGATGTTCAGTGAACTATTGCCCTGGTGGTTAACTTGAAGACTTTTTGCAGTAGTCAGAATATTATGATGTAAGCTCATCTGCTGAGTCACTAAAAGCATCCTTGGGACAATTCCAATAGCAGATAGGACAACAAAGATGATATGTACTGATGGGGTACCTGGGGTCCAAATCAATTTGTAAAACCAGTTTGTACAATTGATGTTACAAATTGATTTAGACCCCTGGTACCCCATCATGTACCTAGTTCCTTAAATACCTTTTGCTAGGTCTATATATTTTGTAAGCTTTTCATTCTGTGTAGTTTGGAGTTTTGAATGTCTAGTATGGCAACTCCTACTAAAAACTGTTCTCAAATTTTGATGAATCAATGTTATTTATGGATGGTTTGGAGTGATAGTTCTCTGCCTGTGATGGGGGATGGGATCCCAATAGGTTCAGCAGGAATTCTGATCTTATCTAAGACCAGAAAACCTGCAATATCGTCTGGAAAGAATTCAAGGTCTCAGGCTTAATTGGAGTGAGAGTTGTAGAAGTTTATTGTTACACTTCCATGAGAAGCCGGCAAGAGTCCTTTAGGGGACCTGCGAGTGAGAGGGGTACAAGCTTTTTACCTTTAAAGGGTAGGGCTGCCATTGTCAGGGCTGACCGGACAGGAGAGGCCTCAGTGCATAGACAAAGGTCAGAGCTGACCAAGAGGAGCATGTGAATAGCTAGTTTAGATAAGATTTGGGCCAGGTCAGGAGACAAAAGGCAAGGACAAAGGAGGGTGTAGGCCAGGCCCAGAAGAAATGAAGAGATTAAGTAAGAACAAAGAGGTCACAGGGTGTTGCCTAGGTGGAGTGTGGGGTAGGGAGAAGGGGCAGATCTCAAGGGCGGGAAAGGACAAATTGCAGTTACAATTGAACAGACTGGTTTTACAAGTTGGTTTCACAAATTGATCTAGACTCCAGGTACCCCATCACCTGTGATCATTGTTTTACACGAGTGAAAATCATGGTTGAAATCTCAAGGATATTTTGAAGTCTGTCTTTTTGGTACAGGATTTTGACATCTGTCAATAAAAGATAACAGATTTCTGCTCTATAATTGCAGCCCTTGATCCTGTATTTTTGGATTCCCAGCCTGGCTCTTTGGTCAGGCCTGCTGCTTTCTCCCCTCCCTCACAAGATCTAGGTGTCCCTTACATAGAAGTGGTCCCTGAAGGCAGGGGAGGGAATCCGAGCTAGAGATCCAGCTTCGGCTACATCTCTCATTCTCAGTCCTGAGTCACCGATTGCCTGTTGGACATTTCCGACTGTAGGTCCCAGTGGCATCTCAAACTCATGTCCAAAATGGAACTCATTACCTTCTCCCCAAACTCCTCTTTCTACCATCTTTCTGTTGAAAGCACCACCACCCCTTTAGTATCTCAGATTTATCTCGGCATCATCCATCATTCCTCTGTCCCTCACCTATATATATATATATTCAATAAATCCTACTATTTCTATTTTTATGTGCCTTGCATCCAAGCATTAAGCATAAAGCCCCCTCTACTCCAAAGGTTCTTCATCCTTTTTTATTTCATGGCCCACCTTTGGTAGTCTGGGGATGACTGTGGATCCCTTCTCAGGAAAAAAATAATATTAGCATTTCTATAGAGCCCACCTACTACTGGGCTAAGCACTTTACAAAATTATCTTGTTTGATCCTCACAACTCCAAGAAAGGTTTGGAAATGCATAAAATAGAAGGGGGTGGGGAGGTCCAGCATTGACTGAGAATCTGCTATGTGTTAGACACTGTGCTAAACACTTTACAAATACCTCATTTGATCCTCACAACAACCTTGGGAAGGAGGTTTCCTTTTTGATTCCTACTTCGTCCAGTGCAGTTGGTGGGCTAGCGAGCAGTGAGAATAACAAGATGGGGGTGTAATCAATAGTCTGTTTATTACAGGACTATTTCATACAGAGCCAAAGATGCAAGGAGCTCACAGAGTTTTTATGCCCCCCAAGGAGAATGTAGACACCCCCAAAGAATGAAGACAATGTAGAAAGATCCTCCACCAAAGAAATGCAAATAATGTAGAAGGAGCCTCCCTTAATCCTGTTTACTATTTACCCTTGATTAAGGTTAGATACTTATTAAGGTATTATTCTAGGACCAGTTCCAGAGGCATAAACAAAAAAGATTACAGGCCCTCTTGCTATCTGCCTGGTAACCTTTGCAGATAACTGTAGGGAATATACCTGGGGAGATCAAGGGACCCCAAAACGTTCCCTTCATGATACATCCTCTTGCTTGTCTGCCCTGTAGCCTTTCAAATAATAATATAAGGGAAGGGGAACATTTCATTAGCGAAGTTGAGAAACTTCTGAAAGTTCTCTACAAATTCCCATTTTACAGTTAAAAAAAAACTGAGGTAAACACGGTTAAGTGGCTGAAGTTGGATTTGAACTCAGGTGTTCCTGATTCCAGGGCAGCTATGTGGCTCAGTGGGTAGAACTGGGCCTGAAGTTGGAAGGTTCATCTTCCTGAGTTGAAATCTGGCCTCAGACACTTACCAGCTGTGTGCCCCTGGGCAAGTTACTCAACTCTGTCTGCCTCAGTTTCCACATCTGTAAAATGAGCTGAAGAAGGAAATGGCAAACCATTCCAGCATCTCTGCCAAGAAAACCCCAAACAGGAACATGGAGAGTTGGACACGACTGAACAATAACAACTTCCTGACTCTAGCCCCAGCACTGTATCTACTCCATTCCCTAAAATATTTAGGATTACAAAATAACCCATTATAAAAGATGAAATTAAAGATATAATTCCCTTCCAAGTTCACTCACCCCTTGCAATCCATCAAGGTTTTCTGTGGACCCCAAGTTAAGACCATCAGAGATATGGATGGGGAAGGTCATCCTCATTTTACAGATGAGGAAATTGAGGAGACAGGAAGTGACTCGCCCAAGATCACATGTGTGATAAGTAGCAGTCAGGATTCACACTCAGGTCCTGTGACTCCAAATTCATCCAGCTCTCCATTGTAACCCCCGCCCCCCACTTCCCGACTCAGGGAGGTAATTCTTGGAGAAGGCGAGTTGGGGATTAGAATGAAAACCAGCCATTTTCCCTCCATGGGTCAGGCCAGGCAGGGAGCCCCAGAGTGTGCCAGGAAGCCAACAGACCTCCCCTCTACTAGTGTTTTTCATAAGACACAGACCCAGCTCAGTGGTGCTTAAAGTCCCCCTGGGGGAAGTGGCAGCCCCACCAGCCAAAGCTTGAAATTGGCCTTTGAAAACACACTAAAGAGAGATGTTTTTTCAGTTAGCATGTAATTAACTTAGGCCACTCTCTGGCACTGAGTGCCATGGAGAAAACCAGCCCTTTATTAGAGACACACAAGGGGGCATGAGTTCCAGGGGTAATCTGTGAAAGCCCTAGCTTGGGGCCTGAGGCAGGCTCTGTACAAGATTTTAGTTCTAATGAAAGCCCAGAAATAATTAGGGAGCAGGAAAAAGAAATTCGAATTTTCTCTGGTCAGAGGAAACCCAGACTCACATGGTCATAGAATTTTAGTCGGAAGGGACCTCAATGGCCATCTAGTCTAACTCATACCCAACAGGGATCCCCACTAAAACATGTCAGACAGGAGGTTGTCCAGCTCCTGCTTAGAGATCTTTAAGGAGAACTCCTGGAGGCAGTCTGCTCATCCTACTTAGGAACAGATCTAATTGTTAGGAAGTTTTTCCTGACATCAAGCCTCAGTTTACCTCCCTGCAACATCTACCCATCCTTCCTGGTTCTTCCTCTTTCATTTCCCTCTCTCCTCCTACAATGTCACGAACAGCTGGAGAGGTCAGTTTATCGTCAGGAGACAGCATCAAGAAGGAGAGTTAATTGGTAGTTAGCCTGCTACTGGTTGGATTGATTTATGATTGACAGTTCATTCCACCAATGACCAGGGGATTCTTCATGAGTTCTTCTCCTTCCCTCTCCTCCACTAATTCAACACAAGACAAAGGTCCCAGTTATCTTTTGGAGTGGGCAAAGCCTCCGTTGCTGTTCTGAGAATGCAGGATGTTCTCAGATGCTCAGACTCCCTCTGAATGAGGGATTAGGGTTGTACTGCTCAGCCGCAGAGGGGAGTTTTTGAAATTCCCCTCTTGTTTATAGATCATAACAATTACAAGTTGGATGGGACCATAGAACAGATTATAGAATGTTAGTGCTGGAATGGAATCATGGAATCATAGGATTTAGAGACCACGTAAGCCAACTTTTTAACAGATGACGAAAATGAGGTACAGAAGGCTATGTGACTTATCCAAGGTCACACACACACACACACACACACACACCAGTAAATAACAGAACAAGAATTCTGTCCCCAGTTTGACTCGGTTCTTTCCACTAAACCAAAATGAAAGGATATGAAGACATAGGATGTATAACTTCAGACCTGGAATTATTCTCAAAACAGAATACAGAATGTCAGATCTGGGAAAGTCCTCAGAATATCGAATTTCAGGACCTTTGAATAGAGAACACAGAACATGAGTTATCTAGTCCACCCCCTCCCCTTCATTTTCCAGGTGAGGAAACAGGAATGGAGAGGTCCAATAACATGGTTCAGTTACCATGGTTACTTTGGTCAAGGTCTCCCGGTGACTCGTTGGTAGAGACAGGACTAGACCCCTGGTCTCCAGTTTGGGGTTCTTCCCACTCTGCCTGTGGAGAGATCACGTCAGACAGTCATTGGGAATAGGGTTTAGAGGAATCAAGGCAACTCGACTGTTTCCTCTGAGCCTTCCAAAAGGAAGGCGTGTGTGAGAAGCCTGGATTTTAAGTGGAGAAGTCAAATCCTCCCTCTGGCTCTGTCCTCTCTGCCACACCTCCCACCTCCTCCTTTTCCCATAAGATTCCATGCCCAGGCTCCAGCCTGTTGGCACTGGGCAATATGCGGGGGCAGCTAACTGGCAGGAAATAAAGGGCTGGAAGGCCCCCTTCCCCCAGAACGCCCCCCCCTTCCTCCATGGTGACTTGGCCTCCGGGCCCATCCCGGCCGATGGAATTTTTCTCGGGCCCCATGCCCCTAGTGTGTGCTAAGGGCCTGGCTTTGGACTCCCTCCTGGATGGGAGGCTAGAGATCTGAGAAGCAGGCAGTCCCCAGGTCCAGACACTCACCTCCTGGGCTAGAACAAGGGGCATTCCCAGGAAAAGCGATCATGTTTCCCATTTCCCTCCTTCCCATCTCTGATGGGCAGAGCCAGGATCTAGGGTAGTGGGGGTAGATGGCTGGGTCATGGGGATCTAAATGTTCCCCCCAGAAACACGGAGCAAGCAGAACATGTAGAACCCATGTGGCTCCCTGCCCATGTCACCAGGAGAGGCTGAGAGCATAGCATTCTATCCATCACGCCCGTTCTGCCTCTGGTTCAGGATGTGGCTTGGGCTCCCAGGGCCAAGCATGAAAGAGGCCTTGAGCACAGAGCTACATAGCAACCGGTATTTTTGTTTCTTTGTTTGGGGACCTTCCACTGGGTCAATAAATAATAATAATGCACTTTCTAAAGCTCTTCCTAAGCTTTGCTGACTATGTTGCCGATTCCTAGTGAAAAGACCAGAGCTATTAATTAAGACATCTGGATCATAAAATGAATGCTGAGCATAGACAGTCCAGTGAGTACATACCACACATACACACACACATCCACACACTTTCTCAGGGGAAAGAGCATTGGTTCCAGATTCAGGAGACCAGGGTTCAAATCCATCCTCTGACAATTACTGCCTTGGATGAATCATTTAGCCTTGAGGAGCCTTGGTTTTCTTATCTATAAAAATAAGGAGATTGGTCTTTCCCATTTTTAGGTCTAAAATCTTTTCTTCTGAGCTAAGATCAGTGCTTTGCTGGGTGACCTGAGGCAGGTTTCTGCACCTCCCTGGTCTTCTTTCTCTTCCTTGATTCTTCACCCTTCTCTGAACAATGATGAGAACGGCAGAAGGTAGGTGGGACTCAGTTTCCTCATTTGCAGAGTGAGAGGATCACAGGGACCTTAGTGCTGGAAGGGGTGTTAGATTTCATCGGCTCCTCTTCCTCCATTTCACAGATGAGCAAACTGAGACCCAGAGAGTTAGCCCTAGGTCATACAGGTAAGAAGCAGAGATGGAATTGGAAGCCAAGTCATCTGACCCTCATGACCTCTAAGCTTCTGTCTACTTCTGACCTTGGATAGTTCTACTCACTCTCTGCCCTGGGAGGGAGAACCCACCCAGGAACCAATGGGAGGGTTTCTGTGTGGCTCAGACTTGGCAGACTGGTGTCTGAGCAGGGCTTACTTATCATGGCCATGTCATGGGCCAGGTGGGAGCCTGATGGCCTCATTAAGAAAGCTATGGCAGGGGCGGCCAGGTGGCTCAGCGAGTAAGAGCACCGGCTCCAGTGTTGGGACGACCTGGAGATCGAATCCCGGGCTCAGACACTCAGCACCACACCCAGAAATCACTGGCCGTGTAACCTTGAGCAAGTTACTTAACCCCGATTGCTTAAAAATTAAAAAAAAAAAAAAAGGAAAAAAAAAAAAAGAAAGCTATGGACCAGAAGGTAGGAGGTGTGTGCTATGTCACTCATTCACTGGTCTCAGTTTCCCTATCAGTCTAATGAGAGTTTTGATGGGAGATGGTCCCCGAGGGACCCTCCCCCCACCTCTAGGATGTGACCTCCTAGAGCCATTGGGGCAGACTCCCCAGAATAACAGGGGAGAGGCCCAGAGTGCATGGTGAAGGTGTTTTCCAGGGTGGGGAGTGGGTGGGCTGGAGTCAAGTTTGGCTTCGAGGCCTGGGATTGTATGCTCACACCACTGGCTACCTGCACCTGGACCGAACCCTGCCAACTCTTTGCACTCTGGGGACTCATGGAAAAGAACTGGATAAGACTCAAACTGTTTGGTGGGAGGAGGTGTGCGTGTGTGCGGTGGGGGGAGCCGAGGGTGCTTGTTTCATCTCCAGTTAACTTGGAGGGAACCGAAGCCACACCTGTCTCCAGGGAACCACCTGAGTCCTGGCCAGCCCCGGATGGGATGAGGAAGGGAGGCCTGGGAAAGGGGCCCTGAGAACAGTTTCTTCTCTCTTTTGCCATTCCCCTCCTGCATCCTCTGCTGGTGGGAAAGGTTCCCAGCAGGGCCCCTTGGAGGCTGGGGCCCAGGGATGGTTTTCTCCATGGGTCATGTCGCTGTGCAAAGTTCCTTCTGGTCCTTTCTACAGGACCAAAACAGGAAGAGGGTATTCTCAGCAGTCCTGTTGCAGAATGGTCCTTGGATTGCCAAGGGGCTGCTAGTGGGTCATCACCTTCTGCTTTGGTGACCGGTGATTTCATCCAGCTCAGCAAGCGAGGGTTTGGAGGCGATCCTGGCTGGCCTGTCTTTACCTGAGTCAGCTTCAGTCCATTGTTACTGAGCATCTTCTGTTTGCTCAGCCCTTTACTAGTCACTGTGGGGAACACAAAGAATCATTAGAATTCTAGAAGGTCAGGCCTGGGAAGTACCTTAGAGCATAGAATCTAAGATCTAGGAGGTGCCTTAGGATACACAATGTTGCACCTGAGAGGGACTTTAGAACATAGAATCTCAGAGCTAAGAGGACCCTTAAAATATGGAATATATGATGTTAGAATGTGGTATGTCATAGTTGGGAGGACCCTTAGAATAGACAATGTCAGAGCTGGGAGGCCCTTAGAACTAGGAATGTCAGAGCTAGCAGGGCCTTTACAACTTAGAATGTCAGGACTGGGAGGGCCCTTGGAACACAGGATGTCAGAGCTGGGAGGGTCCTTAGAACATGGAATGTCAAAGCTGGGAGGGCCTTTAGAACCCAGGATGTCAGAGTTGGGAGGGCCCTTAGAACATGGAATGCCAGAGCTACAAAAGACTTCATTTATTTATTGCCTGTTTTTTTTTTTTTGGAGGGCAATTGGGGTTAAGTGACTTGCCCAAAGTCACCTGGCTAGTAAATGTGTCAAGTGTCTGAGGCCAAATTTGAATTCAGGTCCTCTTAACTCCAGGGCTGGTGCTCTATTCACTGTTCCACCTAGTCGCTCCTACAAAAGACTTTAGAACACAAAACTAGAAAAAGCTTTTGAGATTATTTAGTCCAACCTCTCTAATTTTACAGATGCAAAAACTGAGGTCCAGAAAGGGGTCCCACATTAATTTAGCAGCCAAGTCAGCATGAGAACCCAGGTCTCCTGGCTCTGGGTCCAATACCTGTTTACTATACTAATCAATCAACATTCCTGATTCTTCTTCTCAGCCATTAATCACCAGCATGGAGTGGTGGATGAGACATCAGACCTGTAGTCAGGAGGGCCTGTGTCAGATATTTCCCAGTGCTGGGACACTGGACAAGTCACTAAGTCTCTTCAAACCTCCCTTTCCTTATCTGTGAAGAGAAGGGTTGGGCTCAGTGACTTCTAATGTCTGCTCCAGCCCTATGTCCATGACTCTGGGGTCTTGCCCATCTCCTGGACCTGTAACCATGGAATCTTTGTTGGTTCCTCCCTCTTCTTCATCCTCCACATCTAAATCTTACTATTTCTATTTCTAGGGTTTCTTTGGTTTCTCTACACATAGCATCTCCTAGCTTGGACTTCCATCCAATCCAATCAATACTTAAAAAGGGATCTCTACTACAACAAAATCTGATAAATAGTCATCTAGCCCCTAAAGCAGCTGGGTAGTAAGGTGGGTAGAACACTGAGTCTGGAGTCAGGAAGACCTGAGTTCAAATCCAGCGTCAGATACTGGTTTTGTGATCCTGGGCAAGTCACAACCTCTGCCTGCTTCAGTTCTTCATCTGTAAAAATAGGGATAATAATAACATTTAGAATCAAACGAGATAGTTAGTTTACTTACCGTGGTGCCAGGCATATATAGTAGGTGCTTAATAAATGCTTATCCCTTTCCTTCTCCCCTTGCCCTCTTGAAGGGGCAAGCCACTGTATCCTGAGGCAGCCTGTTTTTGAACTACCGTGTTTCCCCGATAATAAGACCTACCCCGAAAATAAGCCCTCCCCTTACTGTGTAAGATTCCTCTAAAATAAGCCCTCCCCCGAAAATAAGCCCTATTGAGATTGCTACTGTAGTGAAGGTGATCCCCTGTGCTACACGCTACATTACGGTACCCTCTGTATGCACCGTTCCCCCCCACCCCGTGAAACGCACGCCGCGCTCCGAGCTGCATCCAATCAGAGCTGCAGCAGTGAGCACGTCATCCTGTTCTTCCCCAGTGATTTGCTTGCTGGTACATTTTTTTGTTCACATTTACCTGTTTATTAAAATTGCTGTCAATGTTCATTAAAATAAGCCCTCCCCTGAAAATAAGCCCTCTGGTGTTTTTCTGTCCAAAAAAAACCACAATAAGACAGTGTCTTATTATCGGGGAAACACGGTATTAAGAAGGTCTCCTTGTGGTGGCTGGGTGGTGCAGTGAATAGAGCATCGGCCCTGGAGTCAGGAGGACCTGATTCAAATTGGGCCTCAGACAATTAACACTTACTAGCCATGTGACCTTGGGCAAGTCACTTAACCCCAATTTCCCTGTCCTACCCCCTCCAAAAAGCAGCGATAAAAAAAAAAAAAGGTCTCCCTGATACCAAAACTAAATCTGCTTCTACAGCTTCTACCCTCTTTTTTCCTCTTCTCCTGGGTCAACATCCCAGCTGTCCATCTCCATGATGACTTGCTCCATTCATGGCTTCATCTCTTCTCCTGTAGACTAAGGGCCCCCTCATTGGTCAGTCTACCTCTCTTCCTTCTCCCATCAAGGCCCGAGGAACTTTTTTTTTAAGGTACCACTCAGATCATGTCACTTCTCTAAAAAACATCGATGCCTCCAGATTGCCCCAAAGTCTAAATTCCCGACTTACACTTTCAAGGGCCTACTTCTCTCTCTGCAAAGTCTAACCCAATACCACTTCTCACTGCAGACTTGGTGATGGCCAGACTGGATCACTCTGCTCTCATCATTCTTCCCATCTGGGACTTTGGAAGGAGTTGTCCTCTATTAGAGTACATTTCTGGAGACCACAGAATCACAGGTCTAAAGCTGGAAACAGCCCATGTTCTATGGACCTTCCCAGCTCTGACATTATGTTTTCTAAGGGCCCTCCCAGCTCTGATATCCTGTATTCTGAGGGCCTTCACAGCTCTGACATCCCATGTTCTCAGGGTCCTTCCATCTCTCACATTTTATGTTTTAAGGCTCCTCCCATCTCTAAAGTTCTATGTTCCAAGGTCCCTCCCAGTTCTGATATTTTGTCTTCTCAAGGTCCTCCCAGCTCTGACATCCTGTGTTCTAGGGGCCCTTCCACCTTTCACATTCTAT
>NW_027185593.1:1161384-1182198 GCF_028583685.1 Petaurus breviceps papuanus | reverse complement strand
CTGATATTCTGTTTTCTCAGGGTCCTCCCAGTTCTGACATTCTGAGTTCAAAGGGCTCTCCCAGCTCTGACATTCTATTTTTAAAATCTCTCCTCTCCCCCAGCCTCTTCTCACCTTTGACATCGTCTGCTCTAAGGTTCCTCCTGGAGCTAGCATTGTTTGTCCTAAGACATTTCATGCTCTAAATTGAGCCTCTTTATTTTACAGACAAGGAAACTGATGCCCCCAAATGGGGAAGTGACTTACCTGACCACGATCACACAGGTAGTAACAGTCAAAGGTGAGGCTTGAGCCCAGAGCCCTCTCCACAGCATCATTCCAACCCTCCCCTCCTTGAAGGCTCAGCTTAAAAGTGGCACTTTCAGTTGGGAAGCCTTCCTTGACCACCCCTCTGCTTCACCTTTCTCTTCTCTCCCTCGGTGAAAGTGATGGTTCCCTTCACAACTTTCTCTCAGCCCTTTGCCCAGGGCCCCCTCTCCTCCTTCCCTTGACCTTCCTCTCTGTTGTACAGCATTTGTTTCCATCCTTTTCTCCACCTTCCCCATTCCCTTCCACCTCCCCCACACCCTAATTGTAAACTGTCTTTTGGATCAAATCAAACCTCGAAAAGCAGCCTGAATTAAATGATTGTGGAAGAAGTTATCCCTCAGCCAGCAGCCCCACACCCTGGCTGGCCCTCTGCCTCCTCCTTGGTTTCTTAGCTCCTGGGCAGGGAGAGGGGAGATCTATCCCAGGGGCATCTCCAAACCATAAGCTAAGGGGATGTTGCTGACTCCCTTTAGCTCTAAGAAAAGCATCCCAGTAAAAGGATAGGGTCGGCCTTCAAGACCTCAAAGGTCCTTCCCACCTCTAAGCCTACGATCCCACGATCCCCGTGTCTGTCCTTGTCTCCAGAGATCAGACAAACCCCTCTTCCCAATTCATGGCCGCTCAGCCAGCCATGCTCAGCTGGGTTCAAACCTCTTTTTATATGACCATGGAATTTTCCTTCAAGGGCCTGCCAGGATCTTCAGGAAAGCGTTCAGGAGAAAAATCTTTCCACTTAAAGCAAGGGCTATTTAGTGATGTGTTGGCCTAGGGAGTCTGACCATGAAGTCGGGCAAGACCTGCTCTGCTGAGGGGTGTTGCTTGCTTTCCCCACAATCTGGGCCTTGTTTTGGGAAATAATCTTTGTACTCCCCACTCCCATGTCCCCCACCTTCCCTAACTGATTTCTCACCCCCTCTGCCAACCTCTAGACACTGATCTTTCTGCTTCTCTGGGCCTCTAAAGACCAACATTCTGGGTTGAGCTAGACTGACCACCAGCGGTAGACCGAGTCTGGGAAAAGGGAACCCAGAATTACTGAGAACTCATCTGACCCAGGGCAGAGCTAGGGTTGGGAGGAGGGATCTAGGAGTCAGTTTTGCTACTCCCTAGCTGTGGAACCATGGTTACCAGGTCCCTACTTCTTTCTCTCTGGGCTTCTGAAAAATGAGGGGAATTGGATGAATTGATCTCTGAGGTGCCTGTGATCCTGTGATTCTGGTTACAAAGGGGCAGGATTGGTAAGGAAATGTTCCCTGCAGTGACTGTCCTGGGACTTTCCTTTGGAGTCTGCTCTTTCTCAAGGGGCAGCTGGATGACCAGAGAGCGGAGAAGTCACATGAAGGCTTCCTACCTCCCTCCAAGAGCCTTCCCAACCCTCAGATTCTGACTCTACAAACCTCATCTCTTTGGAGGGCTGGTGGAAAGGACTGACAAAAAAACTGTGTTGGGAGGCTGGAGGCTGAGCTGCCCAGATTCAGGGAGAGAGCCAATAAAAAACTCTCTCCCAAGCTGGATGCTACATGGGCTCATGATTGTTTCATTTGTAAGTAGTGTGTATCCAAATGGTCCTCAGAGCCTGTAATAAAGACGTCATCGCTTTGGGAAACTTCAAATCACATCTGGGGACACTTGGAACTCCTCAGCCCAGTTCTCCTTTGATCTTCAGAGTGGCCCAGGCTGGTCAGCAGGGGAGGATGGATCACTAACTGTGTGATCAGAACAAATCCTGGGCCCTCTCTGGGGGTCATTTTCCACTGCTTTGAAAGGATAAGGAGGGCTAGATGGTGACAGTCCCATTACTCTGCCTGTGTCTGACCTCATCTGGATATGGTGTTCAGTTCTGAGAAATCCATTTTAAGAAGGACGTTTGATAAGTTGGAAAGGGTCCAGAAGAGAGAGAAATACTTGCCATATTGCTTGAAGAAATATTTAGCTTAGAGAAAAGAAGGGGGAGAAGGGTGGGAATGGAGTCTGTCTTCATATACTTAAAAGGCTGTCATTTTAGGGAAGAGATTAGGTTTCAGATCATAGATCCATAGTCATGGCATCGCTTTCCTAATGTCATGGTCCTCTTCAGGAACGAAAGACAAATAACAACAATCTGCCATTTAGTCTAACCCCCTCATTTTCCAAATGAGAAAACTAAGGATCAGGGAGATTAGATAATTTGGCCTAGGTCACATGGTCAGTAAGTATCATGGAAGGCCATGAAACTTAGTCTTCCTGGCTCTGAGATTGGTGTTCTATTTGCTAATATCTTATGACCTCTTTAAAGGAAGGAAAAAAACCATGACACCCTTTGAATTTATAATGTAGGTATGCCGAGACCCTTCTGAAATATTTCCCACTATTATTGATATTTTAATATTAGTTCCCAAATATAACTAATATTTAAAAATAAAATAACAGCTAGCAACAATAATAAAATATAATACATTAAAGTATATAAATAAAATAGTTTTATTTTATTATATATCTTAATATATTACATATTATATATAAAAATATTATTGTTAATAGTAATAATAGGCATAAATATAGCAACTTGAGGTATGCAACGTGCCCCCCAAAATTATCTCATTTTATTGTTTCAGTGAGGACAACTAGGTGGTGGTGGACAGCTTGGTGGCACAGTGAATAGATCAGCAGGTCTGGAGTTAGGAAGACCTAAGTTCAAATCCAACCTCAGACATTTACTAGTTGAGTGACTCTGCAGAAATCACTTAACTCTGCTTGCCTTGGTTCCTTATCAAATGAGCTGGAGAAGGAAATGGCAGACCACCCCAGTATCTTTACCAAGAAAACGCCAAATGGGGTTACAAAGAGTCAGACACAACTGATACTAGTGAACAGAACATGTTCCAAGATTCTACCCAGTCTGAATGTCTGTGTTCTAAGTTCTAAGTCTGTTTCAGTTCTGATACACTGTATACTCTCACTAAACCTCAGAATCTGAAGGGACCTTAGGATCCAACTCATTTAACCTGGGCTTGTATAAGAATCTCTTTTCCAATATCCCCGACTCCCCAAAGTGGTCATTCAACTTTCACTTAAGCCACTCTAGAGAAGAGGAAACCACCACCTCCTGAGACAGCTCATCCTGCTTTTGGACACTTCTCCTTGTTAGGAAGTGCAACCCTGGTGTCAGATCATCTCTCTTGAGAAGAGAACCCTGGTTCAGTTTTAGGTGGTCTCTCTCAAATCTCTCTGACTTGTTTCTTGGCCCACTACTTAGCTTCATTTGCTATCCCCCCTCCCGCAACATTGTACTCAGCTTCTCTGTGAGCACTCAGGCTAACAAGGGCATTAAATATAGACTAGATTTGTTTAATAGAGAACAGAGGAAAAGCTTGTATCTAAGCCTGTAGATCAGAGATTATTAACTTGGTGTCTGTCAACATTTAAAAAATATTTTCATAACTATATTTCAATACAATTGGGTTCTTCGTAATCCTATGTATTTTATGCTATACCTTTGAAAACATTATTCTGAGGGACAGAGCCACGATGGTGCCATAGAAGCAGGAAAACTTCATGGGCTCCCCCCATAACCACCTCAAATACCTATAAAAAATGACTCTAAAAAACTTTAGGGCTACAGAACCCACAACGTGACAGAGAGAAACAAATCCCCTGCTGAAGACAGCCCGACAGGCTGGCAGGAACCCTGGTTTTAGACCCAGGGTGCCCCGACCAGCCCTGACTGGAGGGACTTCAGGAGAGTGGATCACCAGCAGCTGTAGTAGTTTCCAGAATTATCAACCCATAAATGCCAAAGACAAAGTGAAAGGCCAGTGCGGACTTTGGGAACAGGGAGTCCAGGAGTGTAGTCTACCCTCTGTCCCCCAGAGGGAGAAATGGCTGAGACATGGGGGTCACCCCCACATGACTGCTTCAGAGCCCCTACCCTGCAGATTGTAGGGGGACCAAGCAATCATCCTGAGGGGTAATTGCTCTTGCTTTAATCTGATTGGATCTGGATCACTGTCAAGGGTGGAAGTTCTGGGGTGCATGACCAGGTGCCAGAGCTGGTGGAGGCTTCAGAGAGAGCACCCAACTAATAGCTCCAGCAGCTGTGAAAACACCAGTGATTTGGGACAAAGCTCTCCTCTCTAGAAGCAGAATTCTACTCTAGCCAAAAAGCTCAGAAATCAAGTAATTGGGGGGCAACATGAGCAAGCAAAGGAAGCAAAGCAAGCACAGAAACCTGACTCCAGATTCCTTTTTTGGGGACCAAAAGGATCAAAGTATGGAACAGGAGGAAAACAATAAAGTCAGAACTCCTGTACCAAAAGCTTCCAAGAAAGATATGAACTGTTTACGGGCCACAGAGGATCTTAAGAAGGATTTTGAAAACCAAATAAGAGAAGTGGAGGAAAAATTGGGTAGAGAAATTAGAATGATGCAAGAAAATCATAAAAAGAAAGTCAACAACCTGACTGAAGAAAATAACACCTTAAAAAATAGACTAACTCAAATGGCAAAAGAGACTCAAAAAGCCAATGAGGAGAAGAATGCCTTAAAAAGCTGAATTTGCCAGATGGAAAAAGAATCTCAAAAGCTCACTGAAGAGAGTAATTCCTTCAGAATTAGATTGGAGCAAATGGAAGCTAATGACTTTATGAGAAATCAAGATGCTGTTAAACAGATCCAAACAAATGAAAGAATAGAAGGCAATGTGAAATATCTCATGGGAAAAACCACTGACTTGGAAAATAGATCCAGGAGAGATAATTTAAAAATTATTGGACTACCTAAAAGCTGTGATAAAAAAAAAAAAAGAACCTAGAAATCATCCTTCAAGAAATTCTCAAGGAAAATTGCCCTGATGTTTTAGAACCAGAGGGCAAAATAGAGTTTGAAAGAATCCACCAATTACCTCTTTAAAAAGATCCCCAAAAGAAAACTCCTAGGAATATTATAGCCAGGTTCCGGAGTTCCCAGATCAAGGGGAAAATATTACAAGCAGCCAAGAAGAAATAATCTGAATATTGTAGAAACACAATTGGGATAACACAGGATCAGGCAGCTTCTACATTGAGGGATCAAAGGGCCTGGAATATGATATTCTGGAGGGCAAAGGAGCTGGGATTAAAACCAAGAGTCACCTACCCAGCAAGACTGAGTATCATGTTTCAGGGGAAAATATGGTCATTCAATGAAATAGAGGACTTTCAAGCATTCTTGATGAAAAAACCAGATTTCAATAGAAAATTTGATATTTACATACAAGAAGCAAGAGAAGCATGAGAAGCTAAACAGGTAAAAGAAATCATAAGGAACTTATCAAAGTTGAACTATTTACATTCCTACATGGAAAAACTATAATTGTAACTTATGAAACTTTTTTCAGTATGAAAATAGTTGAAAGGAATATAAATGTGTGTATATATATGTATATACATACATACATACATATATATTTATATAGGAGGTTATATGGGCATATGAATCCATATGTGAGTGTGTTTATATATGTTTACAGGTATACATAGAGAGAGGGCACAGGACCAATTTAACAGGAAGGGATGATACTTAAAAGGTGAAGTTGAGAGGTAAGAGAGGAACATAATGGGAGGAGATGGGGAGAGACATAATGGGGTAAACTATCTCATATAGAAGAGGCAAGGGAAAACTGTTACAATGGAGGGGAAGAATAGGAAGGCAAAAGGGAATGGGTCAACCT
The DNA here is from genome assembly GCF_028583685.1 of Petaurus breviceps papuanus. Classification (NCBI taxonomy): domain Eukaryota; kingdom Metazoa; phylum Chordata; class Mammalia; order Diprotodontia; family Petauridae; genus Petaurus; species Petaurus breviceps. The sequence goes on along the minus strand of NW_027185593.1, from coordinate 1,176,203 downwards.
TACTTACAGGGTCAAAGTAGAGAATAGAACAAATGGGGGGTGGGATAGGATGGAGGGAAATATAGTCAGTCTTTCACAATATATCCACTATGGAAATGTTTTGCATAGCTACACATGTACCACCTATATTGCATTGCTTATCTTCCCAGTAAGGGTGGGTGATGAGGAAGGAAGGGAGGGAATCTGGAATTAAAAGTTTTGGAATCAAATGTATATAAATAGATATAATTATATATATAATTGTATATATACATATATAAATATAATTTTATATATATTATATATATAAAAATATATTATTATTATTTTGCATGCAACTGGGAAGTAAGATGTACAGGCACTGAGGTATGGAGATACATATTGCCCTACTGGAAAGTTGGGGGGGATATAGGAGAGAGCAGATTGGGGGAGGGGGTATACAGTGGGTTAGGGTTAGGATTAGGGTTAGGGGTGGTGGTAGGGGAGGGACAGGGAGAAAATTTGTAACCCCAAATCTTGTGGAAATGAATGATGTAAACTAAAAATAAACATAAAATTAAATTTAAAAATAAAAAAAAGAAAACATTATTCTGAGAAGAGGTCTATAGGCTTCACTAGACTGCCAAAGGGGTCCAGGACACAAAAAAATTAAGTTCTCTGCATTAGAGAGTCAAGAAAACTTTCCTCCCCCTTTCAGGAGTGTATCTAGCTATTTCTCTACTCTGGTGGACACACCTTCCCCAGTTGGTTCCCAACTTGTAGCGTCCCTTTAGTTTGAGACTCCAACTAACCATCCAAGAACTCTATGTTATAAGAGAGTCAACCCCCTGAACTGCGCCATCCGCATGACTCATAGCACCAGCACAAAGTCCAGGTTTGGTGAACATGGTGGTTTCAGCACCTCTTGTGGTCTAGGTGATATTAGCCCTTGCCTCCCTAGTCTCCTCTCCTCAGTGCACCATCATGCTGCCTCTATTTAGCCACTCAATCTTATCCCAACCTCCCTCCTCCCTCTCTCTCTCTCTCTCTCTCTCTCTCTCTCCCCTCTCTCTCTCTCCCTCTCTTCCCCCTCCCTCCCTCTTTCCCTCCCTCCTTCTTTCCTTCCCTCTTTCTCTCCCTTTCATCCTCCCTCCCTCCCCCTTTCTCTCTGTCTCTCTCCTCCTTCCTCCCTCTCTCTTTCTCCCCTTGCTCCCCCTCTCTCTTTCTCTCTCCCTCTCTCTTTCTCACCCTCCCCTCTACCTCCTTCTCCCTTCCATCCTCCCTCCCTCCCCCTTCTTTCTCCTCTACCTCCCTCCCTCTCTCTCTCTCTCCCCCCATTAGTGCACACTTGCTTCATTATTACTGCTTTTTAAAAATCTCTGATTCAGCTAATGCCATCTATTTCCTATTCTCTCTGTCTCTTTCTGTCTGTCTGTCTTTGTTTCTTTCTCTCTTAACCCTCTCTTTCTGAAAAGTGTCTTTTAGTATAAGATATCCCAGACACTGATACATTGTTGGTGGAGCTGTGAATTGGTCTGGAAAGCAATTTGGATTTCTACTTCTAAAAAAACTGACTAAAATGTCTATACCCCTTGACTCAGAAATCCCACTGCTAGGTGTTATCCTAAGGAGGTCAAAGGCAGAAAGAAAGTTTCCTTATCCATCAAAATATTCACAGTGGCTTTTTTTTATGGTAGCAAAGAATTAGAAATAAAATGGACATATTAACTGAGTAACAGGTATTCAAATTGTGGTATCTGAATGCAATGGAATGGTACTACTACACTGTAACAAAGGGTGAATACAGAGCATTCAAAGAAGCATGGGAAAACATGGGAACTGACACATGGTGAAGTAAGCAGAACCAGGAAAACAATAGGCACACTGTTTACAACAATTTAAACAGAAAGAATCTCCTAGGGACACACACAAACACTCACACAAAGGAAATTGAATGTTGTGTATGTAATGATCAAGTTTGTCCCTGAACAAGAAAAGAGAAATTTTACCTCTTTCCCTTCTTTATAGAGTTGGGAGGGACTCTGGGTATGGAACATTGCATATATTGTTAGACTCAGCTGATGTGATAACTTGTTCTGCTGAACTGATTCTTTTTTTTATGTCTTTTTTTATCACAAGGGATGGCTGGGTGTGTGTGTGTGTGTGTGTGTGTGTGTGTGTGTGTGTGTGTGTGTGTGTGTGTGTGTGTAATATATCCAGAAATGAAGGTGATATAAACAATTATTATCATCTTTAAAGAATGTGTTGTGTAGGGCCAACATATCTTTGGGTTATTAGACACATTTATAGACTTTTTATTTTCACTCAAACTCCATAGCATACTTCAGGGCCTTGTTATGTAGCTGTAAAAAGCTTTCCCAAAGCAGAGATCCCTGTTCTTCTTCATAAGGAGGCCAGGTTGTTCTGGGTTTCTTTTCTCCTTTCCCTACCCACTCACACAACATCTCTCACTGACCTTGTACCCCATCCACTTGCCTTCCTCTTTCCCATCATGTTCTCTCCCTATCCCCACGAGACAATGAAAATTATCCTGTTGCTCAGAGAAGGCTCCAGAGCCTAGAGACGCTGGTAGAGGTCAAGGCCTAGTTGACAGCCAGTGGGGGCAGCCTGACTACAAGGTTCAGACTTATGCCTCACGACTGGCATTTTTCTATCAACCCTAAATCTGCCTCTCTGCCACTCCCACTCATTTCCATGAGTTCTGGCCTCTGGGGCAAAGCAGTACACACCTAATCTGCTTTACATGTGAATTAATAAAGAAAAAAAATCATGTATTTAGCCCTATCATGTGTCAAGTATGTCCTGGGCATTCAAATACAAGAGCAAAGACAGTTTCAGTCCTCAGGAGCTTCCTAATTAAGAGATAATACATGAAGGGGAAGGGTGGTCAGTGAGGGGCAGTTTCATTATGAAAGTTATGGGGGCTATAAGGGAATAGGTTGACCCTTCCCTTCCAGGAACAATGGCAGAATTGATTTGATTTCAGAGAGAATTGTCAAGTATGGCGGGGGGAGTTGTTAAGAAGATGGCTGGAGAATAAGTAGTGAAGTAAAGTCTGCCTGGCTAGTGTGAAATAGTGGGCAGGATGAGGCAGTGGCTAAAGTTGCGAGGTTGGGGATGGCGGTTCCCAGAGAGGAAATTTTGGAAATGAAAAGGCTAAAACTTTATCTGTGTTACTACAGTTTTTGGCATGTGGTAAGAGTTAATAAATATCTTTTAAAACTAAAAAAAAAAAAATAAAAAATTCCCAGGGCATGGTTTTTCTGGGTCTGGGACCCAAGATTGCTAAATAGATTGTCCAGACTGTGGCCAAAGAGATGCCCATCAAATGCATAAATACTGTCATGGCCTCTCTCCCACCCAAGTCTTCTCTAGACTAAACATCCCCCATTTCTCCAACCCATCTTCATATGACATGAGGAAAACCTGGAGAAGAACCAGGAAAGAGCACTCTCTTGGAAGCCATATAAAGAAAGCATACCCAAGAGGAGGGAGAAGTTAATGGTGTTGAAAGCTGCTGAGAAATCCAGTTGGATGAGGACTGAGAAAAGATAATTTCATTTATTGTTTTTTTAAAAAATTGTATTGATGCCTTTGTTTTGACATCACACTCATTTCTGGAAATGCCCCCTCTCTCCTCCCAGGTAGAACCCTTCTCTGTAATATAGAAAAACACTGTCCTGGTCGCTCTTTTTTGGATTGTCTCCATTATATACTGATAAGTGTATTATATCCTACTAAAATGTGGTGCCCAGAACAAAAGACGGTCTTCTAGATGTAGTTTGACCAGGGCAGGACACAGCAGGACAAGCACTCACCTAGTCTTGGCCTCCTTTAATTCAGCCTAAGATCTCAAGTCTCAGCTAAAATCCCACCTTCTTCAAGAAGCATTTTCTGATTCTCCTTAATTGCCAATGCCTTCCCTCTGTTGATTAGCTCCAATTTATCCTGTATATATCTTTCTGTATATAGTTAACTGTATGTTGTTTCCCCCTCCCTAATCCTCCATTAGATTATGAGTTGTTGGAAGCTGGGGCTGTCTTTTGCCTTCCTTTAAATCCTCAGGACTTAATACAGTATGTATTGTGGTATGTAGTAGATCTTCTAAAAGCTCTTCGTTAATTTGATTGCCATATCATGCTGTTGACTCCCATTGAGCCTAAAAGCCACCAGGTTTCTTACCTGTAAGTTCAACTTCCCCCTTATTGCACTTGTGAAATTGATTTTTTGAACCCAAGTCTAAAACTTTACATTTATCCCCACTACGTTTCATCTTATTAAAACTGCTCCAGCATTCTAACCTCTCAAGATCTCTTTGAACCTGAGACTTATCTGTTGTGTTAGTTACAGGCAAGTCACTGAAGCTGATTGCCTTAGTTTGCTCAAATAAAATGGTCATAAAAGCACCTCATTCCCAAGGTGGTAGTGAGGTTAAAAATGAGAAAATATTTATAAAGCACTTAGTGCAGTGTCTGGAACTTAGCAGGTGCTCAACAAATGCTTGTTTCCTTTCTTCCTTTGAGACCATGCTATATGGAGATCAGTTGCAGGAATTAGAGATGTTTAGCCTGAAGAAGAGAAGATTTAAGAGGTATGTGATAACTCTCTTCAAGTATTTAGATAGTTAACAGTTAGAGGAGAGATTAGTCTTGTTTTATTGGCCTCAGAGGGCAGAAGTAGGAAAATATTACAAAAATAGAAGAAACTACAAGAGATGCAGCTTTACACTGGAGGTCAGAAAAAAATTTTCCTAACAATTAGAGTCGTCCAAAAGATGGAGCCAATTGCCTTGGGGAAGTAGTGAGCTCTCCATCACTAGAGGTCTTCAAGAAAATCACAGATGCTTTTTTTGAGAATGTTTTTGGGGAGCTATTATCCAGCTATGAGTTAGACTAGATGGACTTTGTAGATCTGTGACTTTATATTCATGTCTACTAGATTTGATTTTGTCAGATGCATGATGTTCTACTCTGTTGAGATCTTTTTGGATTCTGACTCTGTCACACAGGGTATTCTCCAGCCTCTCACTTTTGGATCATCTTTAAATCTGAGGAACATGCCATCTATGCCTTTATCCAAGTCATTGATAAAAACATTGAACAATACTGGCCCAAACACAGTTCTCTGAGGCACACCACTCAAGACCTCCTTCCAAGTTGTCATGGAGCCATTAATGACTCCTACATCTGGCACTTCAAACACTTTCAAATCCACTGAATTGTACCATTGTCTAGCCTGTATCTGTCTGTTTTGTCCTTTAAAAAATAGCAAAAGATACTTTGTCAAATGTTTTGTTATCAAGGTCAACCAGATCTCCAGCTTTTTCCTTCCATGGTTTTTGTTTGTTTGTTAAGCTATTTTCCGTTGTGTCTAATTCTTCATGGCCCCATTAGGGGTTTTTCTGGCAGAGATACTGGAGAGGTTTGCCATTTTTTTCTTCAGTTTGTTTTACAGATGAGGAAACTGAGGCAAACAGGATTAAATGGCTTACTCAGGGTCACACAGCTAGTAAGTGTCTGAGGCTGGATTTGAACTCAAGTCTTCCTAAGTCCAGGCCTGATGCCCTATCTACTGAACTATGTAGTTGCCCCCTACCATGATAGTTGGCTGCTACTAAAGGATAATTCCTATCAAACATAGCACAAAACAGGAAGAAGTATCTTTAGTGATATGCTGGAAACAGCATTTCCCAATTCCCAAGAGAACTGATTGTTTAATTGACCAATGTGAGAATTTACAACTTGGAAATCAATAAACTACAAATTAGGCTTTGGTTATTATTTTGTTGATTAGATTTATTGATTTGTTGTAGACTTAGGAAAGTGATGAGGGGTGGCTAGGTGGCTCAGTGAGTAAGAGCACCGGCCCCGGAGTCAGTAGGACTAGGATCAGTTTCGGCCTCAGATACTTAACACCCACACACAAACACTGGCCGTGTAACCTTGGGCAAGTTACTTAACCCCAATTGCTTTAAAAAAAAGTGATGAAAAAATGTTTATAATGTAGATTAAACTGAAAAGTTACCTCCCATCCCTCAGAGAGTCCATTGTTAAATATTTACCAGCATACTCTTGGTGTTCTGACATTATTGGAGAGGATGTGACTACAGCATCCAAATGAAAGAATTCCCTATTCTGGTGGTGCAGCTGGTGGTGCAGGGGATAGAGGACTGGACCTGGAGTCTAGAAGAACTAGGTTCAAATCCAACCTCAGATATTTACTAGCTGTGTGACCCTGGGCAAGTCATTTCACTTCTATCTGCCTTAGTTTCCTCACATGTAAAATTGGGATAATAATAGCACCTACTTTCCAGGTTTGTGGTGAGGATCAAATTATAGAATATTTATGCAGTGCTCTGCAAACCTTAGAGTGCAATATAAATACTAGCTATTATGATCATGAGGAGGAAGAGGAGGAGGGGGAGGAAGACCTGTTAATGCTCCTGTTTGTGGATGTCACTATGCTAGTTGCCAGAAGTTCTGGAACCCTTCAGAGCCTCTTAAATGAGATCCATGATCTAAACATACCATAGCCTAACTATACCAAATGAAACGAATGGAGAAAATCAAATGAATGAAAGATTTCTATTGTCTTGACTAGTATGTGTAATTGGATGGATGACCCAGAGAGATGCTTCATTATTAGCACATATGTCCAGGGACAAAACTATACATGGACAGTGAGGTGGGCTCAGAATTGAACAGGAGTGGGAGAGAAAGCAGGCAAGATTGCCAAATGCTTTTGATGACCCTAAGCTTATCTCTGAAACAAATTTTAATAACAATTTTAGTAATTAATAATAAACACAATTTAATAGTAAAACAATTTTAATAGTAATATTTTTCTGGGAAGGGTGTGAGTCATAGAATACCACAGTCTCTAAAGAATTAAAGTACAGGGTCACCCAAAGGACATGGCAGAGGCCTATGGTGAATGTGAACAGGCCATGACACGTGACCATCCAAGATTGCACAAGAGAAGCAACATTAAAAGATGTTATGAAAGGGAGATATGAGTGAAAAAGGTGGACCACATATATTGTAAGGGAAATAGTAAGGGTGGTGACTGAAGTACCATTCTAGTAACCTTATCAAATAAGATTAGTTTAGTCTCCTATGACCTGCTCTTGATAAAGTCACGCTGACTCTTTGTGATCACTGCTTCCTTTTCCAGATATTCACTAACCATCCTTTTAATCATAACATTCTAAAATTTTGCCAGGAATAGAAGTCAAGTTCAAATGTCTATTGTTTGTAGGCTTCATTCTCTTTCCTGCTTTGAAAATTGGAACATTTTGTCTTTATCCAGTTTTAAAGAACTATGACAATAGCTTGGGAATCACATCTGTCTCGTTTTTTTTTTTTCAGTACTCTTGGAAATAGTTTATCTGGGCTTGGTGACTTGAATTCATCAATGGCAGCTAGGTACAATGCAGTTTCCCTGAAAATCTCCTTTAATCAATTCTATTTTTTTTGCTGTTGCCTTGTCTGAAATCATGATTGCTATTAATGTTTTTTTTAAACTTCACTTGAAGCATAGTGGATTCTGCTCCAGCATCTTATTTTAACTCTATATGCATCTTTCTGTTTCAAATGTGTTTTTTGTAAACAATCTTTTGTTGGATTCTTCCTTCTAATCCATTTTGCTGTTCTCTTCTGTATTATGGGTAAGTTCAGCCCATTTACATTCACAGTTATGATTGCTAACTGTGTATTTCTCTCTATCTTATTCTACTTTCCCTCTCTTTGCTTCATTCTCCCTCTTCACAAAGTAAAGGGTGGTGAGTGAGAAGTGTGCTTATTCAAGTTCAAATCTGGCATCTGACACTTGCTAGCTGTGTGATCCTGGGCAAGTCACTTAACCTCTTTTTGCCTCAGTTTCCTCATCTGTAAAGTGGGGATAATAATAGCCTCTAACTCTCAGGTACATTGTGAGGATCAAATGGACAATAATTATAAAGTGCTTAGCACAGAACCTGGCATATAGTAGATACTATATAAAATATTAGCTGTTATTATTGTTTTTGTTAGCACTGAGTGCTGTATGATCACAGTCTGTTTCTGTTCCCTTGGTCCTTTTTTCTTTCCTTTTCTCAGAGCCAAATCATAGGCTTTTAATCCTTTTTTCTCCCCTGATAAACCCTTCTTCATGATCCATACTCCCTCCTAAAGTTTGTTTTGCTTATAACTAATCTCGTCTGAACCTATTCTCATTATTAAGCCCTCTTCTCATCCAATCAACATTTATTAAGCACCTACTGTGTTCCAGACACATTCCCTCCAGTTTTCCGGTTCAAAGAAATGTAATTGTGCACCCAAATATCTGTGTGTGTTTGTGTGATTATGTGTGCTACCCTGTTTTGACTATTTCCAATGAAAATGAAGTTCAGGTCTCATGTTCCTCCTCCCCACTACCTCTTCCTTCTTTGTATCCAGTCTTGTGATTTTCTAGTCTTTGTGGGAGGAGTTGTTGGACAGAGCTGGGCTGTACTGCATCCTTCTATTCTGCCCTCTTGGCTGGTCTCAGTACTTTCTTAATAGCTCATTACTTATCTCGGGTTTCAACTCTTGGTTGAGTCATTTTTCTTATACCTTCCAGTCTAAAGGTTATTCTCCTTGGCAGAGAATACAGAAGCAGCGCCTTCCCAATTTTAATTATTTCCTATTTTGCTTACATATAGTTCACTTTGTATGTATTTGTTTTCATGTTCTCTCCCCCATTAGACTGTAGGCTCCTTGAGAGCAGGGATTGTCTTTTGCCTCTTTTTGAATCCTCATCACTTAGTACAGTGCCTGGTACACAGTAAGTGCTTAATAAATGCTTATTGATTGAATAGTTGAATAATTCTGTCTTCTCTTCATCATTATTCTTTTTTAAAGCAATTGGGGTTAAGTAACTTGCTCAAGGTTACACGGCCAGTTTTTTTGTGTGGGTGTTAAGTATCTGAGGCCAGAACTGATCCCCGGTCCTCCCAACTCTGGGACTGGCGCTCTTACTCACTGCGCCACCTAGCCGCCCCTCTCTTCATCACTACTTATTGTCAGTTCAATCACCTTGAGCAACGAACCTATCCCTTCTTTTGAATATGTATTGAATACAGATCTATTTTAAAAAAGTTTTTGTAGTCCTTGGCTTTTCTTTAGAACCTCAACTCATTCTGAGTTTTAGTACTTCTGAAAGTATTCTTACTGGACCTTGCCTCACTTTCATATTCATCCTCTGTTGCCAGCTCTTATTTCTATCTTCTGTACATGTCTTTCAAAAATATAATTTGGTTGGTGAGTTCCCTGTGTTTCCACATTGGTCTTTTTAGACAAGTTCCCCTTTTCCTCTTCCCAGCATCATAATTATTTCTCTTTCTGTCTTCAGAATTTCATTCTTGATAGCTTCCCATCCTTCCTGGGTTGCCTTGCCCTTTAGAATTTTAGGACCTGATTTTCTATGTATCTCTTGTCCAAATCTTTTAAAATGTGTTCTCCTGCAATCAGTCTGTTGAATATTCCCAGATTTCCTTTCCTCTAACATGAAATGGTCATTTTCCACCAACATTACCATCACTTCACCTTCAGCAGCCCATTCCTTGTTGCTGAGAATTGGGTCCAGAATGGTATTTCCTCTTTTGATTTCTTGATCTTTCAGTGGATTAATTTATTTTAAAGGCAGCCAATAATTTATTAGCTGTTCTACTTGTCAGAGAGCTGTAGCAGAGATTTATATAATTTAAGTCTCTCCATCACTATATCTCTGTGATATAGTGAACTCATCTATTGCCTCCTTCTGTCCAAGTGGTCTGCACTATAATCTGTTGACAATATCATCTCTCTGTCTCCATTAATCTCTACCCAATGTTCTCCACCATGCTTTCCCTTTTGATTCCTGAACCTAAATAACTCTCCTTGATATGCAATTCTACTCTTCTTTCCCTCCCACATCTCCTTTTCTTAACTGCTTCTATTCCTTTTGAAAGTCTATTTTACCAGAGCTATAATATAACCAATGACCAAGTTTCAAAGATTCTATGAAGCTGAATTTTCTTCTTTGAGTTAAGACCTCTGGTTTATTTTGGTTGTTATCCACACTTTGGGTATTTGTGCATAGGTATATTTCAAAGCATAGGCTTTATTGCTGGATCCTTTCAAAAATTTCTTGTCCAGAGAATTATTGGGTGTCCCTAACACTAATTTTCCCACCTTGTAGCTACTATCTATTGTAGCTTGGTAGATACACTTTGGTAATTTTTTCCTCTCTTTCTCCTTTTTTATTTTCTGAGGTCTTTTCTGCTTCTGACACATTTTGTTCTATGCTATAAAGTCCCTTCAGCTTTTGAATTTCCATGTTCAGGGTCCCAAGTCATTCTCAGCTCTGAAATGTAAAGTTTTCAGTATCCTTTCAGATCTAATAGTCCATGCCTAAGGGTCCTCCCAGTTCCAACATTTTGTGTTCCAAGGACCCTCTCAACTCTGACATCCTGTGTTCTAAGGGCCCTCCTAGTTCTGATATTCTATGATTTCTATTCTAAGATCCCTTCTAATTTAGGTATTCTGAGATTCTTCAGGCCAGATGATCTGGGCCAAAGATTGTGGTAAGAAACACGGGAATAATGATTTGGTGGCTATTTGAGACACTCATCAGTCTGTTTTGGAGTCCAACCTGGTTCCTGGCAAAAGTCGGCATTGCCTGCATTCAGCTTAAAAATAATATTTTTGGCGGTGGCGTCCCCAGATGGGTTTTTCATGAGCTATGGCTATGTAGCTCAGCTCTTCCCTTAAGGCAGCCTCATAGGATAGGAACATGTTCTTTTCTTGCACAGGGGAAGGGGGGTGAGGTCAGGAGGTCTAGGGGTTGGCTTCAGCTCTTGCTGTCCCTGGCCCACAGCCTGACCCTGGAGCCTCCCCTCTCAGTCAGCCTATCCAGACTTCCCCAGAAACAGCTTAAGCAGACACAACCATGGTAGCCAAAAGGTGGAGGATGGTGTCAAGTTTGGGGCAGGCAGGGCAGGGGGTCATTATGACTTCTTTCCACATGGAAAGTTTGGTGGTAGAGAAGAATATGGATAGGGGCTCCTCTGTATCACCCAAAGCCCCCTTCACATCCCCCATTTATGCCATCCCAAGAGAGTGTCTGAATTTCCACCATCAAAGTCACCAGTATGTCAAAACAAGGCCAAAAGATGCTTCCTGGAAGGTCCCTGGAGGAAGACACACTGATTTTAATCTAAAATGATCTTCCGCCCTTCTCCTATGGACATATAAACACTGACTAGCTTATCAGATGATATAATTGTCACCTTGGAGGGTACAGACTTCCAAGCCCAGATGAAAATGAGGACCAGTAGAAGGAAAGGAGAATGTTTAACCTATAGAAGAAGGTGGGAACAAAGGCTCAAACATGCTTAGAGCTGACTAGGACTTTCAAGGACATTTGCTCTTGCCTGCACCCGATTACTTTGGGTTTACTTCTACAAAGGGATTACTTCTACAAATATCCCCAACAAATGATAATCCAGCCTCATGGCTGCCATCTTTAAATAGGTGAAGGTGGATCATAGGGAAGAGACTTATGTTGGGCAGAGCAGCATGTGTGGACAGGGAGCAGAGGGAGGGATGGGAAGGAAGATGTCATTAAGGAAGACTGGGTAATGAGTCAGAGCCATAACTAGTACTTGTACATTCTGGATCAAGCCATGGGAAATATAAACTTTATTAGAAAAATCAAGTGGAGGTTGGAGGAGAGATCCCAGGACTCCCCATGGTGAGATTGGACAGAGGGTCCAGGAAGCCAGAAGGGAGTGTCTGGGAGGCTGTTCTTGGTGGAGGAGGGGAGAGTACCCACAGGGACAGTTGGAGAAGAGTAGGGTGAATGGAGGGATCGATTCAGCAGCTTCCTATTCTAACAGTGGACATCTTGTCTATGAGATTCCCTACTCTACTAAAGAATGGAAAAGCTCTGCCAGGGCTTTCAGAATTTCTGGGCCCTGGGATAAAGGCTGAGCCAATTTACAACCTGCTTGGAGTTATTTTTACATGGAAAAATCTGTGTTGGGAGACAGAGTTTGATGTTTTTGGAAATGTACAAAGAAAGGATGGAAGAACCTCTGTTAGAGAAGATGCAGAAGGGACGGACGACTGCACTTTGTGGATAATTCATCTATATATACAAGACATAAGGGCCCTTCGAAGGGCCCTCCCAGCTCTGACATCCTGTGTTCTAAGGGCCCTCCCACCTCTGACATCCTGTGCTCTAAGGGCCCTCCTAGCTCTGACATCCTGTGTTCTAAGGGCCCTCCCAGCTCTGACATTCAGTGTTCTAGGGGCCATCCCAGTTCTGACACTCTGTGTTCTAGGGGCCTGCCTAGCTCTGACATTCTGTGTTCTAAGGCTAACCCCCCTCCAGCTCTGACATACTGTATTCTAAGGGTTCTCCCAGCTCTGAAATTCCATGTTCTATGGATCTTCCCAGCCCTGACATTCTGCATTTTAATTCTGTGATCACTTTAGATCTATGATTCTAACACTCTGGAGACTAATCAGTGAATGCCTTATGGAAGAGGGGGTTTTATAACCCTCATCAGAACCCGTAGAACTATTGACTCTAATTAGAGAAGGTGTCCAGCTAGTCTGCATACTCCCCACAAGGAACATTTGACTAGTGGCCATCTAATCTAGCGTTAGGGAGCTCACCACCCCCCTGCACAGCTCATTCCACTTCAGGACAGCTCTAATTATTAGGGTGTTTTTCCTGACATCAAACTTCAATTCACCTCCCTGCATCTTTCCACCCACTGTTCCCTGTTCTCTCTGGGGCCAAGTGGAAAAAAAAATCTCGTCCGTCCTCTTCAAATGCTTGAAAACATCCCTCATGACCCCCTTATGTCTGTTCTCTACGCTAAACACCCCTAATTCCTTCCACCTAGCTGTTGCTCAATTTTTCTGTTGAGAACCTGAGCCTAATCCCCCAAGTTCCCCCTTTCCAAACCGCGCCCCTTTCTGAGAAGAGCAAGGGACACTTGGGACTGATGGAGCATTCATTCAGAAGGAGCTCAGTCTAGGGGATGCTTTGCTCACCTTCCCTCCCACCAGCCATCCAGACGGTTATTTAGCGGATGGAGCCAGGTCCCAGATGCCGGTTGTTGTTTCTTTTTTTAAGCAAGCAAACTCAACCATCGCTTTTTCCACTCTGGCTGTGGAGAGTACTCCGAGTCCCCAGCAGACTTGGACCACAGACAGGCCCCATTTCCTTGTTCCCTCCACTTACTTGGCAGGACTATGTATGCTAGAGAAACATATAGATGTGTTTGGCCTCAGGCCTTCGGCATAGACTCTACCCATTTCTCTCCCTCCTTTGCCGCTCCTTAGGGAGAACACCAAGGCCCTTCTTTGCCCAATCTGTTCCCCAAGCATCTTTCAGAGAAGATGGGGAGGCCATCGGTCCATCCTTGGAATAGAAATTGAACCACGGATTTCTGGGGGCCTGGACCAGAGTACATCTCTCTCTGTATCTGTGATTCAAACATTTTAGGATTATGAGGTTTTGTGTTTTGATGATAATAATGCCCCACCTCTTTCTTAGATGCATAGAAGAAATGTCATCATTCAGGCGAGGGTACTTAATACAGGCGTATCACCAGAATATGATTGACCAGTGTTCGAGTCCCTACTGTCAGCACATGACCCTGATTACATCCCTTTGCTTTGCCTGTCCTTTCTCTTCCTCCCACTATGACATGTTCAGTGGGTTGGAATTTGAAGGGGGATAATAATAGTAAGGCTGATATACAGGTACATGCCAATATCAAAGGTAATAGAATGTGTTATAGACCTCTTGTCAGAGCCTCTGAAAGAACTCCAGGGTTGGGGAACCTGCAGCCTCGAGGCCACATGTGGCCTTCTAGGTCCTTGGATACGGCCTTTTGCCTGAGTCCAAGTTTTACAGAAGAAATCCTTTTATTAAGGGGATTTGTTCTGTGAAGTTTGGATTCAGTCAAAGGGCTGCACTTGAGAACCTAGAGGGCCACATGTGGCCTCAAGGCTGCAGGTGTCTCACCCCTCTCTTAGTTTAAAACGAAATGGAATCAAGAGACCCTCCAAAGGTGACTCAGCCAACAATGAAGTATTGACCAAATGAATAATTCATGTAGATTGGTTTGTGAAAATGGAGGGGTTTATCATGGCAATTCAGGACTAGGACTCATCACCAGAAATTATAGCAGGTTTATACCTAAGAGGCAGCTAAGTGGTACAGTGAATAGAGCACTGGAGTCAAGAAGACCCGAGTTCAAATCCAACCTTGGACACTTACTAGCTGTGTGATCCTGGGCAAGTCACTTAACCACAGTCTGCCTCAGTTTCCCCATCTGTAAAAATGGGGATAATAATAACATACCTACCTCCCAACATTGTTGTCAGGATCAAATGAGATAATATTTGTAAAGTGCTTAGCACAGTGCCTGGTAATACAGTATGCACTCAAAAAATGCCTGTTTCCTTCCTTCCTTCCTTCCTTCTTTCCTTCCTTCCTTCCTTCCTTCCTTCCTTCCTTCCTTCCTTCCTTCCTTCCTTCCTTCCTTCTTTCCTTCCTTTCTTCCTTCCCTCCTTCCTTCCCTTCTTCCCTCCTTCCTTCCCTCCTTCTTTCCTTTCCTCCTTCCCTCCCTCCTTCCCTCCCTCCTTCCTTCCCTTCCTCCTTCCTTCCCTCCTTCCTTCCTTCCTTCCTTCCTTCCTTCCTTCCCTCCCTCCTTCCTTCCTTTCCTCCCTCCTTCCTTCCCTCCCTCCCTCCCTCCTTCCCTCCCTCCTTCCCTCCTTCCTTCCTTTCCTCTTTCCTTCTTTCCCTCCCTCCTTCCTTCC
>NW_027185593.1:1147416-1161284 GCF_028583685.1 Petaurus breviceps papuanus | reverse complement strand
TCCTTCCTTCCTTCCTTCCTTCCTTCCTTCCTTCCTCCCTCTCTCCCTTCCTTCTTTCCTTCCCTGCCTACCTCTTTCCTTCCCTCCTTCCTTCCTTCCCTCCCTCCTTTTAGGTACCAGACTAGTGATCAGTGTTTGTGCAAGGAAGTAGTAGCATGCAACACATCACTGCAGGCAGCACAAATTTGGCACCTACAGAATACCTCGTATTGACTTTTCTTGTATCACCAGCATGTAGCACAATGCCTGGCATTTAGTGTTCAATAAATGCTTGTTGATTATGATCATAAGATATGATCTGGTGGCTAGAATTATAATCAGAAACTCACTATCTTTTATGGACTTTTATGAAGCACTCCACACAAGTGCTGGGCACATAGTAGGCAATTAAAAATGTTTATTGATTGACTGATGGACAAATGACAAATCCCAATACAACAAATGCAGACCTCAAAATATCTTGAATAACAATAAACCACTGGAACCAGATCATTATCACAAACTGAAATGTTGTTCACATTTGCTCAGATGCAACATGGATCTACAAAAACGTAAGAACGACATTTTAAACACATCACCATATTCTCCACACCACATGGAATGAAAAACTTTCAAAACATAGAGACTTAGCAGGGGAGATCAGAATCTGGTGGAAACCAAGTGAAGTAGACGTCATCTCTGCCATCTTGTCTGCCGCTGGAATTATACCAAGGATGCTGTCACAGCCTACAGAGGATAAGATTACATCATAGTTGAATTATATTCAGCTTCAAAACACAGTTATTTTAGGAACCTTTGCAATAGACTTTTATTATTGTTGTTCAGTAGTTCAGTCCTGTCTGACTCTTCGTGACCCTGTGTACCATAGCATGCCAATGCTTTTCCACCAGGTTTTCCTGGCAAAGATACTAGAATGGTTTGCCATTCCCTTCTCCAGTGGATTAAGGCAAACAGAGGTAAAGTGACTTGCCCAGGGTCACACAGCTTGTGAGTGTCTATCTCCAAATTTGAACTCAGGTCTTCCCATCTATAGAACATTAACTATGGATAGGAATTGGACCTGTGATTTCACTAGAACAGGAAATAATATGCTAATGCAAGGTGGCACCCTCTCTGCATCTTACATTCTCAGAGTGGTGATTAGGGCACAGCAAGGCTGGTTAAGTGACTTGCTCAGGGTCACAAAGTCACCATGTGTGAGCGACAGGACTTCAACCCAGATCTTCCTGGCCAATTCTCTAGCAGTTATTCTATGTTGCTACTCAGAATACTAAATGTTAAACAATAACAGGATGCTAGTGGTTTATCCCAGGAATATTTCTATCTGAAATATTTGAGAAAGATGAAAATGACATGATAATGCTAACAACTGATACAAATCTTTTTTTTCCCCCTTGGCTGCTTGTAATATTTTCTCCTAGATCTGGGAATTCTGGAACCTGGCTATAATATTCCTAGGAGTTTTCTTTTAGGGATCTTTTTCAAGAGGTGGATTCTTTCAACCTCTATTTTGCCCTCTGGTTCTAAAACACCAGGGTAATTTTCCTTGAGAATTTCTTTTTTTTAATTTTTTATCAAATGCTTTATTAACTTCTAGTTCACACCATTCATTTCTGCAAGATTTTGAGTTACAAATTTTCTCCCCATTTTTCCCCTACTCACCACCCCAAAATAGCTATCACACTGAATATCTACTCTTCCAATCTGCTCTCTCCCATATCTTCTCCCATACCCCCTTCAACTTTCCAGTAGGGCATGGTGGATCTCTATGCCACAGTGTCTGCATATCTTATTTCCCAGTTACATGTAAAATCATATTAATAATAGAATATATATATTTAAACATTTGATTTTAAAACCCTGAATTCCAGATTCATTCCTCTCCTCCCCTGTCACCCACCCTTACTGGGAAGACAAGCAATTCAATATAGGCTGTACATGTGCAGCCACGCAAAACATTTCCATAGTGGATATATTGTAAAAGACTGACTATATCTCCCTCCCTCTTATCCCACCTCACACTTGTTCTATTCTATACTTAGATCCTGTCCCTTTTCAAAAGTGGGTGCTTCCAACTTCCCTCCCCCCGAGCCTGTCCTCCCTTCCATCATCCTCCCTCTCATTCCCTTCCCCCCTACTCTCCTGTAGGGTGAGATACCCTATTTAGTGTGTATGTCATTCCCTCCCTAAGCCAAATTTAATGAGAATAAGGTTGACCCATTCCCTTTTGCCTTCCTGTTCTTCCCCTCCATTGTAACAGTTTTCCCTTGCCTTTTCTATATGAGATAATTTATCCCATTCTGTCTCTCCCTATCTCTTCTCATTATATTCCTCTCTCACTTCTTAATTTCACCTTTTAAGTATCATCTCTTTCTATTAAATTGGTCCTGTCCTCTCTCTCTCTCTGTGTATACCTGTACACATATATACACACACTCACATATGTATTCATATACCTATATACCCTCCTATATAGACATATGTATGTTATGTATGTGTGTATGTATATACATATATATTTCTATTCTCAACTATTTTCATACTGAGAAAAGTTTCATAAGTTACAATTATTGTTTTTCCATGTAGGAATATAAATAGTTTAACTTTGATAAGTTCTTTATGATTTCTTTTCCCTGTTTACCTTCTCATGCTTCTCTTGCTTCTTGTATCTGAATGTCAAATTTTCTATTCAACTCTGGTTTTTTATCAAGAATGCTTGAAAGTCCTCTATTCCACTGAATGACCATATTTTCCCCTGAAACATGATACTCAGTTTTGCTGGGTAGGTGATTCTTGGTTTTAATCCCAGCTCCTTTGCCCTCCAGAATATCATATTCCAGGCCCTTTGATCCCTCAGTGTAGAAGCTGCCAGATCCTGTGTTATCCTGATTGTGTTTCCACAATATTAAAATTGTTTCTTCCTGGCTGCTTGTAATATTTTCTCCTTGATCTGGGAACTCCAGAACTTGGCTATAATATTCCTAGGAGTATTCTTTTGGGGATCTTTTTCAAGAGGTGATTGGTGGATTCTTTCAACTTCAATTTCGCCCTCTGGTTCTAAAACATCAGGGCAATTTTCTTTGAGAATTTCTTGAAGGATGATTTCTAGGTTCATTTTTTGATCATGGCTTTCAGGTAGTCCAATAATTTTAAAATTATCTCTCCTGGACCTGTTTTCCATGTCATTGGTTTTTCCAATGAAATATTTCACATTGCCTTCTATTTTTTCATTTGTTTGGATCTGTTTAATAGTATCTTGATTTCTCATAAAGTTACTAGCTTCCATTTGCTCCAATCTAATTCTGAAGGAATTACTCTCTTCAGTGAACTTTTGAGATTCTTTTTCCATCTGGCAAATTCAGCTTTTTAAGGCATTCTTCTCCTCATTGGCCATTTGAGTTAGTCTAGTTTTTAAGGTGTTATTTTCTTCAGCCAGGTTGTTGACTCTCTTTTCATGATTTTCTTGCAGCATTCTAATTTCTCTACCCAATTTTTCCTCCACTCCTCTTATTTGGTTTTCAAAATCCTTCTTAAGCTCCCCTATGGCTTGTAAACAGTTCATATATTTCTTGGAAGCTTTTGGTACAGGAGTTCTGACTTCATTGTCTTCCTCCTATTCCATACTTTGATCCTTTTTTGTTCCCAAAAAAGGAATCTGGAGTCAGGTTTCTGTGCTTGCTTTGCTTCCTTTGCTTGCTCATGTTGCCATTCAATTATTTGACTTTTGAGCTTTTTCCTCAGTAGAACTCTGCTTCCAGAGAGGAAATCTTTGTCCCAAATCACTGGGGTCTTCACAGCTCCTGGAGCTATTAGTTGGGTGCCCTCCCTGAAGCCTCCATTGGCTCTGGCGCACTGGTCATGCACCCCAGACCTCCACCCTAGACAGTGATCCAGATCCAATCAGGTTAAAGCAAGAGCAATTACCCCTCAGGATGATTGCTTGGTCCCCCTACAATCTGCAGGGTAGGAGCTCTGAAGCAGCCATGTGGGGTTGGCTCCCATGCCTCAGTCACTTCTCCCTCTGGGGAGCAGAGGCTAGACTGCACTCCCAGACTCCCTGTTCCCACAAAGTCCACACTGACCTCTCACTTTGTCTTTGGCATTTATGGGTTGATTATTCTGGAAACTGCCACAGGTGCTGGTGATCCATTCTCCTGAAGTCCCTCCAGTCAGGGCTGGTTATGGCCACCCTGAGGCTAAAATCATGGATTCATGTGGGGCTGGTCTCTACTCCCAGCTGGCTGTGATGGACGCTTCCTGCCAGCCTTCCAGGCTGTCTTCAGCAGGAGGTTTGTTTCTCTCTGTCACTTTGTGAATTCTGTAGCTCCAAAGTTTGTTTAAAGTCATTTTTTGGTAGGTATTTGAGGTAGTTATGGAGGGGGCATACAGAGTTTACTGCTGATACAATTCTTAGGAAAGAAGGCTTCAAAGGCTTCGCACTTTAATCTGAAACTCAACTTTAATCAATGGATGAGGAAGACACTTGGAAATACCTCAGCCTTCTGTGGGAAATATATATCAAGGAGAAAGCTGTGACTAAATATATTGAGACTTACTTTGTTGTTGTTGACTCATTTCAGATGTGTCTGAGTCTTCCTGACATTGTTTGAGGTTGGTCATCTTGGCAAAGGTCCTGGATTAGTTTGCCATTTCCTTCTGTAGCTCATTTTGTAGATGAGGAAACCGAGGCAAATGGGGTTAAGTGACTTGCCCAGAACACAGCTAGTAAGCATCTTAAGCTGGATTTGAACTCAGGAAGATAAGTCTTCCTAATTACAAACCCAACACTCTGTACATTATGGCACCCCCTAGCTGCCCATTGAGACTAACTTGGGTCCTGTTCTCTATCCACTTAATTATAACATTATTAAGTCCAAAACCCTCCATCTTATGTACAAAATTAACATGAAAACACTTATCAAATGCTTTGTTAGAATCTAGATAAACTTTGTAAAAGCATTCTCTTGATGGCAGACATGTGGGGGAAAAAAGGAAATAAGTTTATTTTAACATAACCTGCTCTTGATAAGGTCAATCTAATTCTTTGTAATTCTTGGTAAAAGCCACTTTGTAAAGACGTAATAGGCCTTTTCTAGCTGTTCATCAACCTGCTCTTTTATGATCTTTCCCAGAATTTCCCCTTCCCAAGAATTGAAGTCAAGCTTCAATATGGACAATAATTTTCAAACTCCATTCTATTTAGGGATGTTTCCATGGAGACCTGGTAGAAGGAGAATGTTAGTATTCAGGCATTACCCAGAATTACCCAAGTTCCCAAGGCCTTTTTTTTTTTTTGCTTTTCAGAGGGGGGGCAAGGCACTTGGGGTTAAGTGACTTGCCCAAGGTCACATGGCTAGTAAGTGTTAAGTGTCTGAGGCCAGATTTGAACTCAGGTCCTCCTGATTCCAGGGCCTGTGCTCTATTCACTGCACCACCTAGCCTCCCCATCCCTAGGACTTTTGACTCTAGAAGGAATTACTTTCCCTTGAAAAGCCATTCAGCCAAGATTCAGAGCAGCCACGTGGAGAGGCAAGAAAGAGGGAAAGCTCCCACTACCCATGCTGGTCTCCCATTTTTCCTTTACTGAGCCATCAGGGAAATGGGCAATGGGGCACTGAATCTGGGCACTGTACTTGAATTATCTTTTCCCCCAAAACTTCTCTTTTTCCTAACTTCCTTATTACTATTGAGGATACCACCATCCTCCTGGTAAATCAGACTTGCAACCTAGGGACCATCCTCAACTGCTGGGCCATCTCCAGTCGTCCTGATGAGTATGTGGCCACTGGATCCAGAGGGCTCTGGAGGAAAAAGCGAGGCTGGTGACCTTGCACAGCCCTTCTCACTTCAATCAAAGTCACCTGCAAGTCACGTCATCATCCCCTGATGTCATGGTCCTCTTTGAGATTGAAGAACAAACACAGCCTCCTCCACTCCTCCTTTCTCATCCCCCTCCCCATAGCCAATTCGTTGCCAAGTCCTGCTGATTTGACCTTCCAAACATCTCTCACTTATAACCCCTTCTCTTCTCTG
Source organism: Petaurus breviceps papuanus (assembly GCF_028583685.1). Lineage (NCBI taxonomy): Eukaryota > Metazoa > Chordata > Mammalia > Diprotodontia > Petauridae > Petaurus > Petaurus breviceps. Next base: position 1,155,251 of record NW_027185593.1, on the reverse strand, counting down.
ACACTGCCACCACCTTGGTGTAGTCCCTCATGACCCCCACACATCAGCCTTCTGATTGGCTTACCAGCCTTGAATTTCTTCACATTCTAGTTCCTTCTCCATTCAGCTTTCAAAGTGATCTTCCCAAAGCACAAGCCTGAACATGTCACCTCTACTACCCCATAAACTCCAGTGGCTCCCCATTACCTCCAAAATCAACATAAAATCTTCTGTTTCACTTTTGAAGCCCTTCAATACCTGGCAACCTTTCCAATTTACTTACACCGTGCCCTTCCACTCACTCCAGGATCCAGGGACACTGGTTTCTTTACTGTTCCTTGAATAAGACACTCTATTTTCTAATTCTGCATTTTCACTGTCTCTCATGTCTGGAACTTTCTCCCCCTTCACTTCTGCCTTCTGGTTTCTCTGGCATCCTCCAAACTTAGCTAAAGTCTACCTTTCTACAATCTACCAATCACCTTTAATGTTAGTGGCTTCCCTCTAAGATGGTCATTGATTTACCATATATATGTATGTATATACTCACATATCTGTACATACATGCATATATGTATACACACAAATATATACATATATTACACACATGTGTATATGAAAATAATCATATATACATACATACATATATGTATATACACACATCTTGTTTGGCCCCTGTTGTTTTCATGTAGTCTCTCCCCATTTGACCGTGAGATTCTTGAAAGCAAGGACTGTTTTAACTTTTATTTATATCCCCAGGGGTTAGAAGATAGCTTGACAAATAGTAGATGCTTAATAAATGCTTGTTGATTTGCACTAAGACACCATGGCATGGCAGAATGTGCTGGAAAGGGGAAGGGGATGAGATTGGATGCAACAGTAGACCAGGGTTGATGAGACCACTGGAATATGACCCATAGCACTTGCCATCTGCTGCTTCCCTGAGTACTTCATAGAAAAGCCTATTTTGTTTTCTGTTTCCCCTATGACTAGCAGGAGAAGGGTTGTGGGGGAGAAAGCATTATAATGCTTACTGGCTGTAGCCCTGCAGCCTACAAATGGAAGGCAATGCTTATTTGCATTTCCATGTTACTTGCAGTTGCTATTAAAGCATATGACCATTTAGAATGATTTGTTTTCAACCCTATAAGTGTGTGATTTGGGATTGAGAGAGGGAAATTAATCCAAAGGGGAGAGGAGGTTTTCTTCAGCTCAGGTTGAGGTGTGAGATGAGCAAACTAGGAAAAGAACTTCTTCAGTGTCTGTGATCTCTGGAGTATCTCTACCCACTAGACTGCTTACAACCCAGATAGAGATTTAATAAGGAAATGAGCCAATAGCAGCGAGAGGTGGAGGTTGTTGTATTTGTTCAGGTAACTACCCAGCACACAGCAAATACCCAACATATATATATTATACTTTTATAAAAATTGTGCCTGAAAAGTGTGATTTCAGCCCTGATTTTCCTGATTCCAAACCTAGCCTTTTATTCACTAAACCACCCTGCTTCTATGAATATTAACTTCGTAATTCCACATTCCCAACATTCTATGACTTGTTGCTTCTAGGATTCCATGATTTCACAGTTCCAGTTCTAAACCTGCATGATGTTGTGGTGTCTAATGAGGAACCTAAGTCCTGGAGGAATTAAAATGAAAAATAACTCAAAGGTAGAACTTCCCTAAAGGGAATCCTAAGGTAGAGTGGGTGGAAGTAGGAGAGGTAGATTTCAGCTTGACATAAGGAAAAGCTTTCTCACAATTGGGAGCTTTCCAAAAAGTAGAATAATAAGGGGGGGGGGGAGTTCCCCAACTCTAGAGGTTTTTAAGCAGTGGATACATAGCCATTTTAGGGAAGTATTATAGAGGGTGTTCCTCTGTCAGGAATGGTTGGATTTCTGAGATTACTTCCAGCTCAAATTTATGATTTTCATTAATTTATTTTTAATTTCATGGTGTGAGGTGGGTGGGAAGGGAGGGAGACAATTTGGAACTCAAAATTTTAAAAACAAATGTTGAAAATTGTTTTTACTTGTAATTGGGGAAAAATAAAATGCTAAATAAATAACTCTTTTAAAAATGAAAGTGATATAAAAGTAAAACAACATCAATAAAAATTAAAATATAAAAAATATTTCATGGCAGATATAAGCAGATTGCCAAGAATGAGAAGAAGCATAAACATTTTTGAGAATATATATGACTAGTAGTGGTCATGGAGCAAGTATGAAGGACCACCAATGGACAGTGTGAGTGAAACATTGATAATCCCGAGGAGTGATCTCTAAGTTTCCTTCCTGCTTTATTATTTTATACATAGGCCATATACCATAGCCCAGAGCTATAGCATCCCAAATTCTGGACTTATATTGATCAGGTTTGATCTTGAAGGCCTCTCAAAAATCACAATTCTTTGGCTGGTCTTCCCCCATTCGTAATTTCCTCTTGAGAATCTCAGAATATGGCTTTTAAATGACTCGTGACCCATTCTGTACAAAAGGAAGCAAAAGTATCCTTAGCTCCCATGCAAGCATTGAAGCTAACAGTTAATATCACACATGGGGATGACCTTTATTTTACACCATAGAAAATGCAGAAAACATATGAAATAAATCTAGTATCATAGTTTGGAGTCAGAGGTAACACCTAGTTCAGAGATCAGCTAATTCAACTCCTTTATTTTTATAGGTTAGGAAAATAAGAACTCACATAATCCATAAACAATTGATACATTTTTTTCCTTGGGTGAATGTCATTTTCTCAGCAGGGTCATGTACAGATTGTTCCAAAAATCTTAGTGCAGAGCTAAGCTATTAAAACTTATTAATTTCCCTTCTAAGAGGTATACAAACAGAGGTGTGCTGGTAAACATTTAACAACCAGCTCTCCCCACCCCAAATTTACCCTTATATACTTTAAAATTCATCTACATTATTAACATTTTCTTCATCACTTTTTTTTTGAGGCAATCAGGGTTAAGTGACTTGCCCAAGGTCACCCAGCTAGTAAATTTCTGAGGCTAGATTTGAATTCAGGTTCTTCTGACTCCTGGGCCACTGTTCTATCCACTTCATCATCTAGCTAACCATCTTCATTGCTTTCTTAAGTCTTTAGACAATCAACAAAATAAAAAATCAAGCCCTATTTTTAGTTATTTGTTGATTTCTGACATGTAAATGCCAGCTTCAACATTCTGTTGAGTACAGATCCCAGGGTGGTAAGCTTAAAACTGCATTAGGAGATGGGCCACTGCATGGATGCTTATACTCATAGTGTCACCCTGTACTTTGCATAACTCTTGGAAGAGAAATAACCTTGGGATAACCAGAGAGCAACCAACAGCAGGCCAACAGGCATCCTCTCAAGTCCCATTTCCAGGAATGTTTACAGATCTTCCTTCACCCTCAAGGCATCTTAAGGGCTTTTGCTTCTCCTCAAAGGTCAAATGAACTTCCATTGGACCTGCACTCTTTTTTTTTTTTGGAGGGGGGTGGGCAGGACAATTGGGGTTAAGTGACTTGCCCAAGGTCACATGACTACTAAGTGTTAAGTTCTGGATCCGGATTTGAACTCAGGTCCTCCTGACTCCAGGGCAAGTGTTCTATTCACTGCACCACCTAGCCACCCCCATCTGCACTCTTCAAGTAATTAATAGTAGTGATAGAGAGCAAAGTTCATATGATGAACTTCACCATGTCATGGCTCTTTATACTATGGCTCCTTCAAGGGGCTACATGTATGGTCTTCTTTTCTCCAAGAGGCAGACCCTACTCTGGAGCACCCCTTTCTTCTGTGAGAAGTTTGTAAGAAGTTGAATGCTGGCACTATTGATATGAAAAGGCTTTGCTTAGAATAAGAAACTGTGGCAGGATTTATGAGCCAGGCTGGTGGAGTGAGTACTCAAGCCTTTGGAAATCACAGATCCACCAAATCATCACAGCAAAGTTCCATGATCCTCTGGTTCCATTGTTCTAGGACTCCATTATTCTAGAATTCTGTGGTGCCATTATCCCATGATTCTATTATTTAAATTCCATAGTTCTCAAATGCTCTGGTTTTAAGTTTCTATCTGTCTGGGGGCTCTGTATCCCCTCTGTATGATTTGGTAGGTGCTAAACATTCAAGACAGTAGCTAAAAAAGGAACTAAATGGCCCTAGAGTCAGGAATTTGTGGGGATCTGGAGCCCCCCTGCCCACCTCTGGCAGTGACTAACTCAGAGTTGGAGGGGGATTGGCTACTCCCCAGTGCACCTCAAAACTGCTACTCTAAAATCATCTCTCCATCACTATTCCTATTTCAAGTGTATCCCCAAGTTGATATTGGTACGATATCCCTCCTCATTGTGGTCGTCATTGCTTTGTGGATCTCCAAGACCTTTTCCCTTGACCAGGATCATCATCCACTCCTTCCTCAATCTCCTGTAATCTGGTTAATGATCAGGGTCCTATGTCCTCTGACTACAAAGGATCTGGTGACTTCTGACATAGGACTGCCAGAGAGAATAGAGAAATGCTCAAAACTTGTTGAGGATGCCACTGTTACTGAGGGTGACACAGTCATCATTGCCCAGAGCTTTGGTGTTCTTAGTACCCAAGACTTCAGAACGTTGGAAGAATGGCCTGGCACATAGAACTCCCCAAGGATATGCCCAGTAGAAGGAAAGCCTGTAACCAGACCCCCTTAGAGTCACCTTACTTTGCCATGAAGACCTGTCTTGCTTTCTCCCTCATTAATACACTCTACAACAGCAGCTCTAGAGTCACAATACCCTTTTACAAAGCCAGACTAGGACCTCAGAGCTTCTGGGTCTCCTTGATTTTGCATACTTTTGCTAGGCAGCTTCAGCGTGGGCAAAACACTGGAGACCTTCTTAGGATTCTTGGCAACAACTGCTGGCTTCTTGCCCAAATATCTGAACCGCCTTAACTCCCAGATTATGCTGACATTTCCATCTCTACTTCTGTACTGTAACTGTTCCCTCTGACTACTTATGGTCTATCTTCGCTTAGATGTCAGATAAGCATCTCAGGCTTAATGTTTCCAAACTTGACTTCATTGTCTTCTCCTCCTGACCTGTCCCTTTTTAGAGATGGTGCCAATGAATAATAAGTATTTATGTATCAGGAACCATGCTAGATATTGGGAATACAAAGACAAAGAAGGAAGTCTGTACTTGCAAGAAGCTTGTTCTTTTAGGGATAGAAACATGTACACGTTAATGGTGTTAATGATGTAGTGATCCAGATTATTCAGCCACTCCTAATTGCCCCTCACCCTACTACTGCCTTGCTTCTCAAATGGAAATGCTCCATATCTACTCTGAGAAATAGTATCAAGGAATTGGGAATTATTTTTTTCATAGCTCTGAACCCCCAGCCGGAGACAGTGCTTTTGGCAAAAACACCTCAGTATTAGATCTCTCTGTATCTCTCTTCTGGGAATGTTTCCCTGTCACTTATTTGCCAACCAATTCCCAATAATTACAATTCTGCTTAGAAGAATTGGATCAGTCTCCTATGAAGGAGCTCAAGGGAAGAAATGAAATCCAGGGGAATTTGGGGGCTATCTTAGAATCTGTAATGAGTAGAAAGGTTGAGGATTCCAGCAGCTTAGCTTCTATCCTGACGCACCTCTTGATTTGCTCAAGCAGTCTCCTTTCCAGAGTTCTGGATGCCTGTATTTTTGGCAGCTGCGTCTACCCATCCTTTAGGGAATAATCAATAATTCTGTGTTACCCAGGTTTCTAGCCGAGCCTGGGGCATTTTGCATAAGACTCTTCAAATTAATAGAATAAATGATGAATCCATGAATAACCACATGAAAGACAGGATTGGTATGTGAATTTGAGAGAGGGGAGATATTCTTCTTTCTGTATTTTGAGAGAAGACTCTTTCTGGGTTTGATTCTGGACACACACACAGAGAAACAGACTTTGGATACAGCAGACACATAGGAGAAAGATGACTCTTCAACACGTCTCTTATTTCCAGCTTGCCTCCAGAGAAACTTTGGGGAATTTCTCCTTGGATGGGATGGAGCAGATCCCTCTGTATCCAGAGATGGTTCTAGAGAGATGCTGGCACCATGCATGGTCCATCGTAGAAATAGAAAGATTATCTACCCTTTCCAAAGCTCTTATATCCAATCTGCTCCTCTCTTTGATATGTAACATCAGTATATTCTTCACTGATTAGAAAGTATTGTGCAAAATGCCATAGGCTTGGCTAGAAAGCCTACTCAAACCTGGAGAGGTAGGCTGGATCCAGATTATAAGAGGCTTTAGTTGTCAAACAGGAGTTTTAGCATTTTAACCTATAAGCCTCCTCTTTACTCCTTCCAGGGCAGGTACTATGTGGAACCAAGCTGGGGCAAGGGATGAAAGATAATTGGCTAAATCTCTGCTCTCTTCTCCAAGTTCGGAGGTCTGGTGAGGCATTGTGAACCTCTGTGTGTGTCTTTGTCTTTCTGTGTGTACCTCCTTTCCTTCTTGGCGGGGTGGTCAGCCTGAGCCCTGAGTCCAGCTGCCCATGGACAAGGCAGACACAGTCTGTGACCACAGCTGGGGGTGGGGCAAACTCAGGGCTCAGAGTAGGTAAACAGCTGTTGGAGCCAGCGATGTCTGTAGAGCTGCAAAAGGATGGAAAGAGAAACCAGAGAAGTCTCCTTCCTCCATTTCTGCCCCACTTCCCACAGGGCAGAGCCCACACTTCTCCTTCCTGAATTCTTGAGCTGAGGGGCCAGGGTCTGGGAAAAGGGCTTCCCATTCTTTGACCTGAAATGTCCATGTCAGGTCCCAAGTCCCTGGTCTAACAGTAGACTGGGGGTGGAGGACACTCTTCAGCCGGGTCCCACTTTCAGACTCCCCCCATATGGAAAGGTTGGGCTAGGTCTGAAACACTCTGATAAGTGACCTGTGAAGGTCTGGAGTTCCATCTTCTCCAGAAAGACCCCCCTGAGTGCCTCAATCCCGGTGACATACCAATCCTTTCAATTCCTACAACTCATTTTAGGCTTATGGGAGAATCCCATCTCCCCAACCCGCCCATGAACTCTAGGGTGGACAGGCACTGTGCCAAGTCCTGGAGATACAGAGAGAGGCAGGAGACAGTCCCTGCCTTAGAGTCAAGGTCTGAAACTCTGGGACACAAAAAGCCAGCACGAGGACACAGATCTGCTCTTTCCTCCTCAAACCTGAGTTCTCTGAGGCTTGAGACAATTTTCCTCTCCTGCTGTCTTTGCCTCAATGCTTACAGGCACTGACAGTTCAGAGGGAGACTGGGAGGAGGAAGGTGCCCTGTCCAGACTGACAAGAGAGCTCATATGATACTGTGGACTCCTCAGGACACAGGGACTGCCATGGGTCCCTCAAAGGGAGGCCATCTGGGCAGGGCAAGGAGACATTGTCCCTCAGAGCAGGGCCACCTTTCTTCCCCACTGAAAACAAGAAAGGCTTAGGTTCCTTCCCAGATACCAGAACCCCTGTAGGGTGGAGGTGGGGGACAAATACAGAGCTGCATCCTCATAGATTCTCAGGGAAAGACTTTAGAACATAAGGGATAGAATGTCAGAACTAAAAGAAACTGGAAAACAGAAAGCAGAGCCTCAGAGCTGGGAGGGTCCTTAGAACACAGGATGTCAGGGCTGGGAGGGCCCTTAGAACACAGGATGTCAGAGTTAGGAGGGCCTTTAGAACACAGGATGTCAGGGCTGGGAGGGCCTTTAGAACACAGGATGTCAGAGTTAGGAGGGCCCTTAGAATACAGGATGTCAGAGTTAGGAGGGCCCTTAGAACACAGGATGTCAGGGCTGGGAGGGCCCTTAGAACACAGGATGTCAGAGTTAGGAGGGCCCTTAGA
>NW_027185593.1:1136722-1147406 GCF_028583685.1 Petaurus breviceps papuanus | reverse complement strand
GGAGGGCCCTTAGAACACAGGATGTCAGAGTTAGGAGGGCCCTTAGAACACAGGATGTCAGAGTTAGGAGGGCCTTTAGAACACAGGATGTCAAGGATGGGAGGGCCCTTAGAACACAGGATGTCAGAGCTTGGAGGGCCCTTAGAACACAAGATGTCAGAGCTGGTAGGGTCCTTAGAACACAGGATGTCAGAGCTGGGAGGGCCCTTAGAATTTGAAATGTCAGGACTTGGGGGAAGATTACAAGAAAGGATGTGAATAACGGAAAGGAATCTTAAAGATCATATGAATGTCACATATTACATAAGGAGAAATTGAGACTTAGAGAGAAATGATTTGTCTAAGGTCAGAGTCCCTTTCAGCCTCTTTCTCCCACCTGGGGCTGACAGGGGTCACTGGCTGCATGGGGTTAAGCTCCTACAGTGCCCATTCTGAGTTTAGGGTGCCCTGGGGCCCTCATTAGCCTCATTCCCCTGGCCACTGGGTGAGCACTTTATGATCTCCCCCTTTGCTCTGTCACTCCGCCTCCCCCTGGTTCCCTCATTAATGTTTCCAGTGCTGGCCAAAGCCTGGTGGTTTTGGGAGGGATGCCGGGCCTCAAAGGGAAAGCCAAGCCAGCTGAAGAGTGGGGCTGGTGTCTGTGTTACGGTCCCCCTGGGGCCGGATGGAAATAGGCCAGGCAAGGCTTCCTGGAAATGAGGGCTTTGCCCTGGGCCACAGGGAGATTAGGTCTTCCAGGGGGGCTTAGGTATTCACCCCCCCACCCCATCCCTACCCCTACCTCTAAGCCAAACCTCCCTCCCTGCCTCAAATTCCCAAGCTGCCTCCCAGGCCGGAGGCCCCCTGCCGCTATCCAGGCCCAAAGAGCATGAATCGTAGAGGAAAATATGTCAGCTGCTTCCTGGGAAGGTCTGGGGAGCAGCTCCCGGGCGGGTGGGGCCCAGCCACAGGCCCTAGGGTGGAGAGTAAGACTGGCGGGCCTTCTCAGGCCAGCCTGGGCTGTCTGCTAAGCTCATCAGCGCCTGGTGGCAAAAGGGCCCCCGCCAAAGCATGGCTGGCCCCGTGCTCCAGACACAGCCTTCACACTCTCCACAGGCTCTACGGCTCTGAGACCAGGTCCCAACCTCTTCTTTTACAGATGGGAAACTGAGGCAAAGAAGGTAGGCAGTGTAGTGGATAGAATGTTGATCTTAGAGGGAAACTTGAGCTCACCTCCTGCTTCAGATACCTAGGAACTCTGTAAGCCTCAGTTTCCCCATCTGTTAAAATAGGGATAATAATAGCCCTAATCTCCAAGGGCTGTGAGGATCGAATGAAATATGCCCTATAAATGTGCTATATAAATGCTAGTTGTTATTGCTAGCTCTTCCAGACAGTAAAGTGTCTAGCGGAAAATGACCTCCATCCATTCCCCAGGGCCTGGCCCTCAGGGACTCAGCCCGCAGCTTCTCCCAGTTATGCGGCATCCCTCTGGCCTACTGTCTCCCCAACACCAAGCTGTCTATTCCAAGAGCTACCAGGGGAACTTCACTCAGTGGTTCTGATGGGAAACTGTCTGCCCAGGAAGGCAGACCTCACCAAATTGGCCCTTGCCCTTCCCTCTGTCCTGTCCCCTCCTCCCAATACTCTCCAAAGCAGGAGGTCTCAGAGTTGGCTTCCTCTATGAGATCCAAGCAAAGCCTCCAGTCTTCCAGAATGCCTCCCCCTTCCTCACCTCCCAGGCTTTGTCTGCCCTCCTTTTCAATATTTACTCTCTGTCTCCTTGGGCTGTTCCTACCACACTCATTCATTCCCACTTCTCTGCTTCATTTTAACACTCCTCCTAGGAGACACCTTTCCCTTCCCTCTGATCCCTCTCTCTACATCCCCCAAAGCCCTGTTCAAATATCCTTCCTCCAGGCAAGTCTACCCTGAGCCATCTGACCCAAAGGGTTGGGGCAGATTCTCTCCTGTCCTGCAGAGCCAGAACTAGCAATTATGGTGCCTTCTGGGACAAGCACCAGAGAAAGTGTCCAGGGCAAACAGCAGGCAAGGCACCCTTGAATCAAATTTTTAATTTTTAATTAAAAAAAATTCAGTTCATCTTAGATGGAAGGGGATGGGTGGGAAGACAAACCTCAGAGACCTTGGGACAATAGAACTCATACCCCATGTTTCCCCGATAATAAGACAGTGTCTTATTAATTTTTTTGGAAAGAAAAACACCAGAGGGCTTATTTTCAGGGGAGGGCTTATGTTGTCCTGCCTCAGCTCTCCTCCACGGCACTGCTCTCAATGGTGCCAGCAAACAAATCACTGGGGAAGAACAGGATGATACGCTCACTGCTGCAGCTCTGATTGGATGCAGATCGGAGCGCGGCGTGTGTTTCACCCCGGGGGGGAACAGTGCATACAGAGGGTACCGTAATGTAGCGTGTAGCGCAGGGGATCACCTTCACTACAGTAGCAATCTCAATAGGGCTTATTTTCGGGGGAGGGCTTATTTTAGAGGAATCTTACACAGTAAGGGGAGGGCTTATTTTCGGGATAGGTCTTATTATCGGGGAAACACGGTAGGAATAAGAGGGAGCAAGATGGTGGCAGGCTGGGAAGAGACCCGGTTAGGGTGTAGCTGCTGAGGGGAGCTGAGGCTTGTGGCATCTGCTCATTTCCTGTATTATAACTAATCATTCTTACTTGATGTCAGTTGTTTCTACTTGCCAAAACTGAGCGGTGGATAGAACCTGGGCCTGGAGTCAGGAAGATCTGAGTTCAAATCTAGCCTCAGACACATGACAGACATGGCTGTAATCTTGGACATATCACGTCACCTCTGTTTGCCTCTGTTTCCTCATCTCTAAAATGAGAATAATAACAGGATCTACCTACAGGGTTGTTGTGAGGCTCTAATGAGACAATATTTGTAGAGTACAGTACCTTCTCTAGGTGCTGGTGCCACCCTGGGACCAAGCCCTCGCTTCCCTTAGGGCTTTGGTGGTAAGGGAAGAAGCCAGAATGGTGGAACCTGAGAAATGAGGGGGAGAAAAAGGGATGGAGGCAGGGGGTGTAGTCAGCTTCCTCTGACTTGACTGGAAAGAGAAAAACAAAGGATGATAGCTTGAGGGGATGGGGTAAGGGCCAAATGAAGAGGTGTTCATTTTGTTGGATCAGACCACTACACGGGAGGACGTTCCTCTACGTCACTTGTCCTGCCAATGCAGATCTGTAACTTCTCAGACACTCAGAGCTTTAGATTGCTTTCTTGCAGCCCTGAGAGGTTAAACAGGTGTGTTCTTGGTCAGACAACAAGGAAGCATCAGAGTAGGATTTGAACTCAGGTCTTCTGGACTCTGAGGTCAATTCTCTATTAATTCCCCCATGTTAAGACTCAAGACACTGAACTTATAACCTCATGTTACCTTTCCAAGAAAAGATTTTTTTTAAAGTGTGGGGTAGACCTTGGGCATGTTTGTAAAGAGCCAGTGGGATAAAGATGTTCTCAGTGAATGCTTAGAAGTAGTGGAACACAGAATGCCAGAGCTGGGAGGGTCCTTAGAACAGAGAATGTCAGAGCTGGGAGGACCCTTAGAACAGAGAATGTCAGAGTTGGGAGGGCCCTTAGAACAGAGAATGTCAGAGTTGGGAGGGCCCTTAGAACAGAGAAGATCAGAGCTGGGAGGGACCTTAGAACAGAGAAGGTCAGAGTTGTGAAGGCCCTTAGAACAGAGAATATTAGGACTGTGAGGGCTCTTAGAACAGAGAATGTAAGGGCGGGGAGGGCCCTTAGAACACAGAATATCAGGGCTGGGAGGGCCCTTAGAACAGAGAATGTCAGAGCTGATAGGCTCTCAGAATACAGAATGTCAGAGGTAGGAGGGTCCTTAGAACATAGAACATCAGAACTGCGAGGAAACTTAGAGCATAAGATGTCAGAAATGGGAGAACCTTTGAGCCCAAAATGTCAGAGGCAGGAGGAGCCTTAGAACATAGAATGTTAGACAAGATAACAATATATATATAATGATCACAACCATGTAAATGAAAATAGCACTAAAATATTTACAAAGACCAATCTTGATAAATCCTTACAACTTCTTGGTGGAGAGACTGTGAACACAGGGGTGGAATGTAGCATATACAGCCAGTTGAAGTGGCTATGACGTTTTTTTTCCATTTAAATGTTTTTCTTTGTTATGAAGGAGGCATTTATGTGGGGGGGTTGGGAGGGGTGAGAGTATTACTAGGACGGGAAGTGGTTTAAGAACACTGGAAAAACAGAATTTTAGAGATGAAAGAGACCTTAGAACAGAGGATTTCAGAGCTGGAAAAGGGCTTGGGATGCAGAATGTCAAAGCTGGGAGGGCCCTTAGGACACAAAATGTCAGGAGCAGTTAGGAGGTACAGAGATTAGCACCCTGTCCCTGGAGGTAGGAGGACCTGAATTTAAATGTGGCCTCAGACATTTACTAACTGGGTAAGTCACTTAACCCAGATTGCCTAAAAAAAGAAAACAAAAGAACCCAGAATGTCAGGGCTGAGGGAGTCCTTAGGACACAAAATGTCATCCCTTGGAGGGCCTTAGAACACAGAAAGTCAGAGGCACAAAGAATCTTAAACCATACACTAAAGAATGTCACAGAATCATAGCTAGTCAGAACTGGAGGAACCCCCAGAGACATACTCACCTCCACATGAGGACATGACAAGTGGTTTTTAACTTTTGCTTGGAGGCCTTCAATGAAGGAACCAGTGAAGGCTTCCTGCCAGTAATGCCTATTCCCTGATTCTTTTCTATTTCTAATTCTGAGCCTAAATATGCCCCTCTCTCACTGCCCCAGCCCTGTCTAGTTTCTGTTCTTTGGGTCAAGCAGAATAAAGCTAATCTTTCTCCAATTTGACAACTCTTCAAAAGATATCCCCAATCCTGTTGATCCCCACTCTTTCCCAGCACCCTTCCCCACCCCCAATCCCAGCCTTTTCTTCTCCAGCCTAATCATCTGCAGTCTCTTCAGCTCACTCTGTAGGACTTTTCACTGTCCTGGTTGCTTTCCTCTGGAGATTCCAACTTATCAAATTTTCTTCCTAAAACTAGTTACCCCCAAACTGAACCCAGCTCTCTAGCTGTGGTCAGACCCTAGCAGAGGACAGTGGGAACCCAGGTTCCTTAGTCCTCCATGCAGCCAAAGTTATATTCACTTTCTGGGCCACCATATCATACTGTGGACTCATATTGAGCTTGCAATCCACTAAAACCCCCAGATCTTTTTCAGATGAGCTATTGTCTGGCCACCATCTCTCCATCATGCACTTGAGAACCTGAGTTCACCCCATGTCTGGACTGCTGCAGTAGTCTGCTTGTGGGTCTGCCTGCTAAAAGTCCAAGTGCCCACTCCAGGCCCTCCTCTGCTCAGCTGTCCAAGTCATCTTCCTAAAGTACAGCTCTGACCATGTAACCTCCTCTATGCAATAAACTCCAGTGACTCCCTATTACCTCCAGGATCAAACAAAATCCTCTGTTGGACTTTTATTTTTAAAGAGATTTATTATTTAACATTTTTTGAAGGGGGGAAGGCAAGGCAAGAGGGGTTAAGTGACTTGGCCAAGGTTGCACAGCTAGTAAGTGTCAAGTGTTTGAGTCTGCTTTTGAACTCAGGTCCTCCTGACTCCAGGGCTGGTGATCTATTCAATAAGCCACCTAGCTGCCCCTATTTTAACATTTTTAAAACAAATGTTTGAGTTCCAAATTCTCTCTTTCTCTTCCACCTCCTCCCTCACCCACTAAGAAAGCAATCAATATGATATTAATTATATATGTGAAATCATGCAAAACATATTTCCACATTGTCCCTATTTTTTTTTAAAGCAAGAAAAATAAAGTTAAAAAAGTATACTCCAATTTGCAGTCAGAGTTCATCAGTCCTCTCTCTGGTAGGTAGATAACATTTTTCATCATGAGTCCTTTGGAATTTCCTTGGATCATTGTATCGATTAGAATAACTAAGTCTTTCATAGTTGATCATCATTACAACATTGTTGTTACTCTGCACAATGGTCTCCCAGTTCTTCTTATTTGACTTTGCATCAGTTCAAATAGGTCTTGCCACATTTTTCTTAACCCCCCCCCTCATTATTTCTTATAGCATAAGAGTACTCCATCACAATTATATACCACATGTTCACCCATTTCCCAATTGATGAGAAATCCTCAATTTCTAATTCTTTGCCCCACAAAAGAGCTGCTATAAATATTTTTGCACATGTAGGTCCTGGTCCTTTTACCTTTTTCTTCAGTCTCTTTGGGATACAGACCTAGTAGTGGTATTGCTGGGTCAAAGGGTAAGCACGATCTTATAGCCCTTGGACCTAGTTCCAAATTGTTCTCCAGAGTGGTTAGAGCAGTTTGCTACTCTTACCAGCTCATTATTGTACCCTATTTTCTCTCGTGCTTTCTGGCATTTGTCATTTCTGATAGGTGTGAGGTGGTACCTCACAGTTATTTTAATTTAGCTTTCTCTAACCTAATGGTCAAATGATTTAGAGCATTTCTTCATATGATTATAGATGGTTTTGATTTTTTTCTTTGAAAATTGTCTGTTTAGGGGCGGCCAGGTAGCACAGCGAGTAAGAGCACCGGCTCCAGTGTTGAGAAGACCTGGAGATCGAATCCCGGGCTCAGACACTTAGCATCCACCCAGAAACACCTGGCCGTGTAACCTTGAGCAAGTTACTTAACCCCAATTGCTTAGGGGTGGCCAGGTGGCTCAGCGAGTAAAAGCACTGGTTCCAGTGTCGGGATGACCTGGATCAAATCTGGGCTCAGATACTCAGCACCACACCCAGAAATAACTGGCCGTGTAACCTTGATCAAGTTACTAAACCCCAATTGCTTTAAAAAAAAAATTGTCTGTTTATATCTTTTGATCATTTAACAATTGGGGAATGGCTCTTATTTTTAATAAATTTTATATAATTCTATACTCAGTATATATTTGAGAAATGAAGCCTTTATCAGAGAACCTTGTTATAAAAAATTTTGTTATTACTTCATTGTCTATGGTACCTTATAGCATAATGTAGTTTCCCCAATTATCCCTTTTAATTAGGTCAATTTTTGTTTTTGCTTTGTCTGAGATCATGATTGCTATCCTTGCCTTTTAAAAAATTTAGTTGAAGCATATTAGAGTCTGCTCCAACCCTTTGTTTTAATTCTATGTGTAGCTTTCTGTTTCAAGTGTGTCCCTTGTTAACAACATATTGTTGGATTCTTATTTCTACTCTATTCTGATATCTGCTTTCATTTTACAGGTGAGCTCATCCCATTCACATTCACAGTTATGTTTACTGTGTATTCCTTCCTCTCATTTTTTTTTCTGTTTCTTCTCCTCCCTCTTTTTTTTTATCCTGTCCTTCCTCAAAACTCTCCTTTCATTTAACTACTGCCTCCCTTAATCTGTCTTCCCTTTTATTATCACCAACCTCTCTTCTCTTATTCCCTTCCTCTCCTATTTCCCTATTGTGGGAGTTACATTTCTATACACAACTGGATGTGTGTAGATATATTCTTCCTTCTTTGAATGAGGGTAAGGTTCAAGCATTACCCAATCCCCCCATTTTCCTCTCCACTGTAAAAGCTCTTCCTTGCATGCCTCTTTAATGTGAAAAACATTTCCCCATTCTATTTCTCCCTTCCCCCTTCTCCCAGTGAATTCTTATTTCTCACCCCTTCTTTTTTTTCTGGAGACCATTCCAATATAATCAAATCACACCCATGCTCTCTGTCTGTGTAAATTCCTTTTAACTACCCCAATAATAATAAAGTTTTTAAGAGTTACATGTATTTTTGTTTGACTTTTAAAATCCCCCATAATCTGACCCCTTCCTACCTTCCCAGACTTCTTATATTTTAGTCCCCTCCATATACTGTACCACCTATGTTTGTTTCATAACACACTCCATCTCCCCACTTTCTACATTGTCATTGGCTGTCCCCCCATGTCTGCAATTCTCTCTCCTCACCTCTATCTCTTGACTTCTCTGGTTTCCTTAAGCCCCCAGATAAAATCTCACCTTCTGCAAGAAGCCTTTCCTTGTTCCCTTAATGCTAGTGCCTTCCCTCTGAAATTATCTCCAATTTATTGTGCTTATATCTTGCTTATTCATAGTTGTTTGCATGTTGTCTCCCCCTATCAGATTATGAGCACCTTGAGAGCCTTGGCCTTTCTTTTTATCCTCAGTACCTAGCACAGTGCCTAACAGGTAGAAGATGCTTATGCTAGTGAGCACTTGTTGAATTGATTCTTCTTGCTTCGATGAATAAATCCTTCTGTTTACACCTATTAAATTTTATCTTAGTAGAGTTCGTCTGACATTCTCAACTGGCAATAATTTGTTTAATTCTATCATCTAGTATATCATCTACCTCTCCTAGTTTTGTGTCTTCTGCAAATTAATAATCATTCCATCTATGACTTTATCCAAGTTATTGATAAAAATATTGTAGCATAGGGTCAAGCACAGATCCCTGAAACACTCCATTAGAGACTTAATTCTAAATTGATACTAAACTAGATTCTTTGAGTCTGGCTATTCAACCAATTCTACAGTCACTTATATTATTGCTAAGCCTATATCTCTTCATCTTCTTACCAATAACCTAATGAGAGACTTTGTCAAATTCTTTGCTAAAATAGAAGTTAAATATATCCCTTGATGGTTTCCTGATCTACCAGCAAATAACCCTCTACAATAAGGAAATGAGGGTTAGTCTGGCATGACTTACTATTGATGAAGCTGGGCTGATTTTTTGCAGTCACTATATCCTTACATAGATGTTTGTTAATAATAATAATTGTTAAATGTTAATAATAATTAAAATAATCATGAATAATAACAAAATTCCAGAACTTTTCCAAGAATTAAAGTGAAACTCAACTGATTTATATATATATATATACATCCCTTTTTTCAATTGATCAATCAACAAACATTTGTGAAGCATCTACTATATACCAGGTGTTAGGGCTGCAAAGACAAAATAATGAAAAACAATTCCTATCCTCAAGAAGCCTACATTCTATGGCAGGGGAAGGAGGGAGGAGTGTAGCAGCAAGCACCCCAGTGTCCCCAGGATGGCTGGCAACACAGGTTCTTAGATCTGCCTTTCTAAAAGAAAGCAACTCAAAATGGGTTAATAATCTTGCTTTAATCAATCAGACATATAATTTACCTAGTTCAGGGGAAAAAGGTCAGCACCCTGAACTTCAGAGTATACAGACAGAAGTTACAAGACAGAGAAACAGATCAAGCAGACAGGCCTCCAAACTGTTTGACCATTACATACATCCATACCTAATCACAGTTACCAGAGAGGGAAGCATCAACATCTGGGTTTTCAAAGCCAGGGGGCTCTCAATGGCTGCCCAAAGTTTCATATGGTCAGATCACACAGAACTTCTCAAAGTGAGCCCCAAAACAAAGTCTCACATCAAGGATTATATAGCCTTCTCCTGGGTCAGAGAATGTAACAACCCTCTTGACCCACTGCCCAATCACAAAGCACCAAAGTGTGGGCATTCCTGAAAAACAAGCCTCCCACCACAGGCTCCAGGTGCACTTAACCTAGGGTCAGGGAAGATCTTAAAAATTTACATTCTTATAACAAGGTGGTATATTTTATATAGAAATGAGTGAATGAAAAATATATATAATCTCTCTTAAGTTGCTGCAATAGCCTCCTAAATGATTTCTCTGTCTCAAGTCTCCCCCCACTCCAGTCCATTTTCCAAAAAGCCACCACAGTGATTTCCCTAAAGTGCAAGTCTGAACATGCTACTCTCTACCTCAAAAAAAAAGTTTGGCCTCTGGGTGTTTCAGTTCTCATATCTATAAAATGGGGACAGTTGTCATTTCATGCAAGCATATATTTAAAGCTGGAAGGGATCTTCAGGGGTCACTTAACCCAATCACATAATTTTGAAGATGAGGAATGGAGGCTAAGAGAGTTTAGGTGACTGACCCAGGAAGTAGATCTCAGAGTCAGAATTTGAATCTAGGTCCTCTGACCTAGAAATCCTGAATTTTAATCCCCATACCACACTACTTGCTCCACAGAGAAATTACAAGAAAACTATTTGCCAAACTAAATTCTCTCTCTTCCTCCCCTTCTCCCCTCTCTCCCACCTCTTTCTCCTTCCCTCTCTCTCTGTTTCCCTCACTCTCTCTCCTTCCCTCCCTTTCCCCCTGTCTCCTCCTTCTTCCCTCTCTGTCTCTTCTTCCCTTTCCTCTCTCTCTCTTTCTCTCTCTCTCTCTCTCTCTCTCTCTCTTTTCCCTCCTTCTTCCCCCCTTCCTCCCCCCTCTGAAAATTTTTCAAGAAGAAAAAACAAGATCTCAGTGGCTCCTTATTACCTCCGCAATCAATATAAACTCCTCTGTCAGGCATTTGAAAATCCTTCCTTCCTCCTACCCAGCTTTCCAGCCCTGTTATTCTCTGCTCCCACCATACCCATTGGGGTCCAGCCAAATTGCTTCTTTCAAGGCACTCAGCTCCCATCCCTGTGCTCTGGGGTCTCAGCTCCAACCCCACCTTCTGCACCGAGCCTCTCCAGATGCCCTTTGACGCTGGTGTCTTCCCTCTGAGAATCTCCAGTTCACCCTGTACATGCCTGCCCTGCATGCATACACCCATCTACGCGTCGTCTGCACCGCT
>NW_027185593.1:1114903-1136322 GCF_028583685.1 Petaurus breviceps papuanus | reverse complement strand
CTCTCTCTCTCTCTCTCTCTCTCTCTCTCTCTCTCTCTCTCTCTTTTCCCTCCTTCTTCCCCTCTTCCTCCCCCCTCTGAAAATTTTTCAAGAAGAAAAAACAAGATCTCAGTGGCTCCTTATTACCTCCGCAATCAATATAAACTCCTCTGTCAGGCATTTGAAAATCCTTCCTTCCTCCTACCCAGCTTTCCAGCCCTGTTATTCTCTGCTCCCACCCATACCCATTGGGGTCCAGCCAAATTGCTTCTTTCAAGGCACTCAGCTCCCATCCCTGTGCTCTGGGGTCTCAGCTCCAACCCCGCCTTCTGCACCGAGCCTCTCCAGATGCCCTTTGACGCTGGTGTCTTCCCTCTGAGAATCTCCAGTTCACCCTGTACATGCCTGCCCTGCATGCATACACCCATCTACGCGTCGTCTGCACCGCTAGACTGGGAGCCACCTGAGGCCAGGGACTGTCTTTTCCCTTTCTTTTTTATCCCCAGTGTTTAGTCCCGTGCTTGGCACATAGTAGGTGCTTGATAACTTGATTCTTGCTGACCCAACTTGTTACAAAAGGGAAATTCTTGCGATCTATTCGGCATGGAATGGTGTCTGAGTGAAGGGGAATAATATTCAGTAAAACTGTACAGGGCCATTATTGTTGTTATTCTATATATTAATATATATTATGGAGGCTCATAAATTTTTTTAATTTGGAGACTGAGAGCTCCTCAAGATTCTGAGTAGGAGACAGATACAGTCCAGTTGGTGTTTTAGGGATACCAATTTTGGGGGCGGGAGACAAGGAGGGATATGGATTAGAGGGGGAAAATCAAGGAGATCAGTGAGGCTAACAGGAGACAAAAAGACAGGAGTTCCTGAGACAGAGTAGAGAAAAAGGGATGCAGGGGAGAGATGTTGTGGGGATGGAATCAGATAATGAGAAGTTAGAAAGACAAGAGTGAGAGAGATGGTTGGGGTGGCCAGGTGGCTCAGCGAGTAAGAGCACTGGCTCCAGTGTCGGGATGACCTGGGGATCAAATCTGGGCTCAGATACTTAGCACCACACCCAGAAATAACTGGCCGTGTAACCTTGAGCAAGTTACTTAACCCCAATTGCTAAAAAAAAAAAAAAAAGGGTCAGGGAGATGGGAGGGATAGAAGTTGGAACTCAAAACTTGAAATAGAAATGTTTTTAAAATGGGGGAAAAAAGAAAGACAAGGGTCAAGAATGATTCCAAGGTTATGAATCTGGGCAATGGAGTCCTCAACAGAAACAAAAGGGAGGTTTGTAGAGGGAATGGGTTTGGTGAGAAGGGGATAAAATGAGTGAAAGGAGCAGACCCGGGAGAACCATCTCCACGATGACCACAAAAATGGAAAAGAAAACAACTTTGAGAATGTCCAGAACTCTGATCGATGCAATATCCCATCAAGACTTTGGATGACTTAACGGTAAGCATTCTTCTGGCCCCTTGGCAGAGAGGGGAGGGAGCAGAGGTGTAAGATGACGCATACATGCTCAGACATGGCCAATGTGTTGAACTGTTTTGTTTGACTAGCCAGGGGTGGGGAGCCTGCAGCCTTGAGGCCTTGAGGTCGCAGGTTCCCCACCACTGAATACTGATTTGCTACAATGAAGGATGGGGTGATTTAGTGGGAAGTGACCAAATGGGGGAGAAAAGGGCTCTCCATCAATGTAGCCAAGGTGAGCACAGGGACCTCGGATTTGCTCTACTGGGGCACCTCCCATGGAGTTGGACGTACACAGGCTCTTTGCTAAGAGATAAGAGCTTTGTAGGAATGAACCAGCAAGTCCTGATTCGTTTTCATTGACTAAGGGCTTAACATTAGATGACTGGGGACTAAGAATAAGGAGGATGGACTTTCATCAGCAGGAGTCACCCTCTCTGTGGTCTTTAAGAAGAGAGAAAAGTGTTTGTATTCTTTTGGAACTCTAGTGCTTTCTCTGCCTTGGAATTCCAGCAAGAGGAAGGGAATGGAGAGGAGAGAATTCACTTCTCTTCTCTCAAGAGCTAATGGCAGCATTCAGTAGAAGCACATGGCAGCTAAGAGAGGAGCCCAGTTTCCTTCTATCCTTGTTTCCTTCCCTGAATGTAGATAAGTGACTAGCAATTCGAAGAAATGCATTTCTACTTTGGTAGTGACCTCATAGGTTGTGAGTTTCTGGGTTTGAGATTCTTGTATCAGTCACCCAAGGGAAGAGGATTTCCTTAATAACAGACTTGTCAGAAGACAAGATGATCACAGCCCAAATCATCCCATAGCTAAAGGATTAAAGCAACGATTCTCAAAATGTGTTCTGGGGATCCCTGGAGGTCCCTGAGTCCTTTTCAAGGGGTCCTTGAAGTAAAAACTTAATACCAAGATGTTTTCATTTCCAATATGGGAAATATCAATAGATATAATAGAGATAAAAATAAAAGCCATTCAATGTGAGTTCTCCCTTCTTCTGCTTCCTCATCTGTTGTCACTCTTATGCCTTTTGCCTCTACGTCCTCCTTCATCCTTGTCTCACATGATGAGGTGGCCTAACTCCTTACCAAGGCTAACCCCATTTAGTGATCTCATTACTTCCCATCTCCTCCAGCTTTTCCTCTCTCTCATCCTCATTCTATCCCTTCTTTTCTTTTCTTTTTTGGAGGGGCAATTGGGATTAAGTGAGTTGCCCAAGGTCACACAGCTAGTTTTGTGTTAAGTGTCTGAGGCTGGATTTGAACTCAGGTCCTCCTGACTCCAGGGTGGGTGCTTTATTCACTGCGACACCTAGCTGCCCCCTATCCCTTATTTTCAATCTCTTCTTGTCTACTGGCTAATTCCCTACTGCCTATAAATATGCCCTTTACCCTGCCATTTCTTTAAAAAAAATTTTTTTAGCTTTAAAAATTATATTTATTTATTTAATTAAATAATTCCCAATGACATGTAAAATTTTTTTAACAATCATTTTTTTTAAATTTAGAGTTCCAAATTCTCTCCCTCCTTCCTCCTTGGTCCTTGAGAGGGAAAGCAATTTGATATTGAATATACATGTGAAGTCATGCAAAACAGATTTTAGTCTTAGTCATATGGCAAAAGAAAATGCATACAAAATTTTTGAAATAATGAAAGTTTAAAAAGTATGCTTAAGTCTGCATTCAGAGTTCATTTGTTCTTTCTCTGGAAGTAGATAGCACTTTTCATCATGAGTCCCTTGGGATTTCCTTGGATCATTGTACTGATAAGAATAACCAAGTCTTTCAGAGTTGATCATCATTACAACATTGCTGTTAGTCTACACAGTGATCTCCTGGTTCTTCTCACTTCACTTTGCATCAGGCCAGATAGGTCTTGCCATGTTTTTCTGAAACTATCCCCCTCATTATTTCTTATAGCACAATAGTATGCCACCACAATCATACACCACAACTTGTTCAGCCATTCCCCAATTGATGAGCATCCCCTCAATTTCCAATTCTTTACTGCCAAAAAAAAGAGCTACTATAAATATTTTTAGTATAAATAGGTCCTTTTCCCTTTGATCTCTTTGGAATACAAACCTAAAAATGTTATTTTTTGGAGAAAAAATTGTTAATCAAAATCTTGTGGAAATGAATGTTGAAAACTAAAAATAAATAAATTTAAAAATAAAAATATTTTTAAAAGAAGTTTTATTTGTAAAAATGAATGAAATAAAGTGGTTCCCGATTTTTCAAGTAAAAAAATGATTGAGGACCACCCAAAGAACTTTTGTTTACATCAATCGATCAGTCAATAAACATTTATTAAACTCCAGGTACTGTGCTAAGCATTGGGGATACAAAAAGAGGCCAAAACCCCCCCCCAAACTCTCCCTGTTCTCAAGGTGTTCACAGTCTAATGGGGGAAGAAACATAAAAACAAATATGTATAAACAAAGTTATAGACCGGATAAGTAGGAAATAATCAACAGAGGAAAGGTGCTAGAATCAAGAAAGGCTTCCTATAGAAGGGGGCAGGTCCTAGAGCCCCAAGTACTTCTGAACAATCTGCTTGGCAATTCGATAAAACAGTTCCCGATCATCCGACCACATCTTCGAGGGGTCCACGTTAGCACCACTCTCATCATTCGGCTCTGCCAACATGCTCACCATGGAGAGAAGAATCTTCTCAACACTCTGCACTGAATTCCAGCGCTTGGCGCTGCTTTCCTAGCCCATGGGGTCGTCGCCAGAGGCATGCAGGATGGAGATGCAAACCCTTCTGTCAGGGTAGATGCTGGGGTGGAACATTTCACAAGTAAACCTCATCTTGGAGGGGGGGGCACTGAGTTCATAGTTCAGAGGACAGCTGAGAATCGCAGGAAAAACACCAAACTCGAAGCAGGTGTCTTCTAGGCCCATGATCAAGGCTTCCCACTCAAAGAAGTTCTCTTTGTTCATTGGGCCTGCCACGATTGTCTCTGGTGCATTCAGAGTCAGTTGCTTGTACTCTGAGCACCCTCCCCACCATCCTGGCCCCCCAGCTGTCTCTTACTCCTCGCAGGGGGCAGGCCCTGCCCCCGACAGCTTCTGAGACAGTGTGCCCTGCCCAACCTTTTCTGGGTTTTGCTTCTCTTGCTTCTTGTATCTGAATGTCAAATTTTCTATTCAACTCTGGTTTTTTCATCAAGAGTGCTTGAAAGTCCTCTATTCCACTGAATGACCATATTTCCCCCTGAAACATGATACTCAGTTTTGCTGGGTAGATGATTCTTGGTTTTAATCCCAGCTCCTTTGCCCTCCGGAATATCACATTCCAAACCCTTTGATCCCTCAGTGTAGAAGCTGCTGGATCCTGTGTTATCCTGATTGTGTTTCCGAAATATTCAAATTGTTTCTTCCTGGCTGCTTGTAATATTCTCTCCTTGATCTGGGAATTTTGGAACCTGGCTATAATATTCCTAGGAGTTTTCTTTTGGGGATCTTTTTCAAGAGATGATTGGCGAATTCTTTCCATTTTTCTTTTGCTCTCTGGTTCTAGAATATCAGGGCAGTTTTCCTTGAAAATTTCTTGACAGATGATATCTAGGTTCTTTCTTTGATCATGGCTTTCAGGTAGTCCAATAATTTTTGAATTCTCTCTCCTGGATCTATTTTCCAGGTCAGTGGTTTTTTCCAACAAGATATTTCACATTGCCTTCTATTCTTTCTTTTGTTTGCATCTGTTTAATAGTGTCTTGATTTCTCATAAAGTCATTAGCTTCCATTTGCTCCAATTTAATTTTGACGGAGTTATTCTCTTCAGTGAGTTTTTGAAATTCCTTTTCCATCTGGCAAATTCGGCTCTTAAGGCATTCTTCTCCTCACTGGCTTTTTGGGCCTTTTTTGCCATTTGAGTTAGTCTATTTTTTTAAGGTGTTATTTTCTTCAATGTATTTTTGGGTCTCTTTTAGCAGGCTGTTGACTCTCTTTTGATGATTTTCTTGCATCATTCTCATTTCTCTTCCCAATTTTTCCTCCACTTCTCTTATTTGATTTTCAAAATCCTTCTTGAGCTCCTACATGACCTGTAACCAATTCGTATTTTTCTTGGAGGTTTTTGATGCAGGAGTTCTGACTTTGCTGTCTTCTTCCTGTTCCATTCCTTGATCCTTTTTTTGTCCCCGAAAAAGGACTGTATGGTCTGTTTGTGCTTCCTCTGCTTGCTCATATTGCCAGCCAATTACAGCCAATGGACAAATTAACATTTGAGCTCTTTGCCATGGTAGAACTCTGCTTCCAGAATGGAGAGAGCTTTGTCCCAAATAACTGGGGTTTTTGCAGCTGCCAGAGCTATTAGGAGGGCACCCTCTCTACAGCCCCCACAAGCTCTGGGTCACTGGCCATACACCCCAGGAATACCACCCAAGACCATGATCCAGATCCAAGTTAAAGTAAGAGCAATTACCCTCTGAATGGTTGCTTGGTCCCCCTGCAATCTGCAGGCCAGGAGCTGAGCTGTGCAGCACGGCTGTGCCTCTGTGCTTCTTGCCCTGGGGGCAGGGGCCGGACTGTGCTATTCAGTGTCCCCCTTCCCCCATTCCAACAGAGCTCCACACTGATCTTTTACTTTGTCTTTGATGTTTATGGGGTTGAGAAGTCTGGAAACCACCACAGGTGCTGGTGATTCACTCTCTGCTCAATCAGTTTTTTAAGAGCGTAAAGGCGTCCTGAGACCAAAAAGTTTGAAAATTATTGGACAAAAGAAAGCCATCCTGTGGCTGGTCAGATTTGGATCAAGCAAGCTGCTCAGACAATTTAGGTCCAGAGTGAACATGAAATATCTGTTCAACTATCCCTCAAAGGGCATTTACCTCCTGAGCATGGGTCTCAAAATCATGCCACTGACTTTGTAATCTCCTTGACCACCGTTTCCCTCTGAGTATTATTTACATCTACCAGAATATAAGATTCTTTGTGGGCCTAGATGCCTTTAGTCACATGGAATGAATAGTACATCATTTATTAAGCATTTACTATAAGCCAAGAACTAGGGATACGAATACAAAAGCAAAGAGAGTCTCTGACCTTCTAGGAACTTATATACGAATAAGGGAAGACAATCAATTTAAGAGAATGATGCCCAGGCAGGGTACTTTGGTTTGGAAATTCATTTTATGTTTGCATGTTGTGAGAGACTCAACAAGCACTTATTAAATGCTGACTGTATGCCAGGCATTATGCTATAAGCACTGCAGATACAAAGAAAGGTAAATACACTACCAGTTCTTCAACCTACTCAATTTCCGTGGCCAACTCCTCCACTCTGCCCCAGCTACAAATGGAGATGGCCACACCCTTTGCTGGATGTGTCTCCAATGCCAACATTCTCTTAGTCGAGGTGAAATGAAATGAAGCATTCCAAAGTCATCAAACAGTTAACTAAAGGAAGTTTACTTTACCCTAACATAGCACAGACATGCAATAAGGACACAGTGACACTTTCCACATGAAATGTTAGTGGTCTTCGAAGGTCGTGGTGACTGACATGGCCTCCCATGTTGTGGGTGGAGGGAAACACTAGTAAATTCCTTCTCCTTGCTTTTTCCCATAAGGGTTCTGCTTCCATGTCTATGAACTCCCAAATTCCTTTATTTGGTCATACTCACTTATCATTCCATCCTTCCCTCTGTCTTCATCCTCCCTGTGATCTCTATTCTCTCCACCCCTCAGTTCTTTCTTTTCTTCTTGTTGTTTAGTTGTGTCCCACAACTGTGACCCCGTTTGGGGTTTTCTTGGCAGAGATACTGGAGTGGTTCTCCATTTCATTCCCCAGCTCATTTTACTAATGAAGAACTGAGGCAGACAGGGCAGGTGATTTGTCCTAGGTCACATAGCTATTATATGTCTGAGGCTGGATTTGAACTCATGAAGATGAGTTTTCCTGATTCAAGGCCCAGAGCTTTATCCACTATACCACCTAGCTGCCCCCCTCAGCCCTCAGTTTTTTCCTAGGCCATCACCCCTCCACTGGCTACACTCTTCTCTCTCTGGATATCTTCATGAATCAATCAACTCTATGCAATCCTCTGCACTCCAGGCTCTTGTCTCCTGGTTCTGTCATCAAACCCCAGCCTTGGATGACTCCTATCACCTACCACCTTTGCTTCTTTTCATGCACCACTGAAAGGAGGTAGAGAAAATCATGAAACTGCTCTGATCACATCCACTACAAATTCATACAATCATTTCCTCTCAACTGCAACAAGGCGATCTTTTTATACCTCTCTAATCAATTCACTGCCTCACTTACCACAATGGTTATTCCAAGTTTTATCCCTTCTCCAGTCTCTCACAACACCTCCTCTCCCTTTCTCTCTCAGTTGATAACTTGGTCTAATACTTAACCCTTCCCCTCCAAAAATGAGGCTTTTGACCAGAAGCTCCCCTTCTCCTCTCCTCCTCATCTTTCATCCATTAAATGTCTTCTCCAATCTCCTCCATTAGTTCTTTTTCACATGAGGATGTGGCCCTTCTCCTTGCCAAGGCACATCCCTCAATATCCACCCTTGATCCTATACCTTCCATCTTCTCCAGTACATTGTACTCACTGTACCTCCCCTCTTCCTGATCTTCATTTCTCTCTATCGTTTCTCACAAACAAGTCCATGTTTTCCTCATCCTTAAAAACCCTTAGATTGACTGGACCATCCTTGCTAACAAACATCCTATGTTTCTCCTCCCCTTCTTGGCTAAACTCATTCAGGAATCCATCTTCAATTGCTTCCTCCACTTCTCCTTTTCTCATTTTCTTTTAAACCCTCTACAATCTGGTTCTCACCTTCAACTCAAACTGCTCTCTCCAAAATTAAATATGTCCTTTTAATTGCTAAATCTAATGGCCTTTCGCCAATCATCATCTTTAATCTCTCTGCAAGCTTTAATACTATCAATTGTCCTCTCTGACACCCTCTCCTCTCTAGGCTTGGTGACATTGCTCTCTCCTGGTTCTTCTATCTGTCTGACTGCTCCTTCTCAGCCCATTGCTGGATCTTCATGCTCACTAACTATGGGTGTCCCCCAAGCCTCTTCTCTTCTCCCTCTATCCTGTCTCATTTGGTGATCTTCGTAGCTCCCATGGTTTTAGTTTTTATCTCTATGCAATTGACTTCCAGATCTATACATCCAGCGCTAACCTCTCTCCTGAGCTCCAGTCTTGTGTGACCTTTGGACATTTCAGATCGGATTTCCCAAAGTCAGTCAGTCACAAGCGCTTATTAATTTCTTACTCCATGCAAGGCACTGTACTAAGCACTTGGGAATACTAAGGAAAGCAAAAATGTGGTCCTTGATTTCAAGGAGATCACTTCCTAATGAAGGAGACAACATACAAACAAGTACGTACGTACATACATACATACATACATACATTCATACATACATACATATAAGATATAAAATAAAAACAAACATTTGTTAAGCCCCACCTATCTGCCAGGCACTGTGCAAAGTGCCTGACACACAAATACAAAAAAAAAAGATAGAACCTGCCCTCAAGGAGCTTATGATCTAATGGGGGGGGACACACAAAAAGGAATTGAAAAGTGGGAGAGGGCTGGGGAAGGTACCTCAAGAGGGAATGTGGTGGAAAAGTCCAAAAAGTCTCACAGTAGTACAACTAGGTAAGAAATTAGGAAATGTGCTGAGTTGAGCTACCTCCTTAAATGGAGATTTTGGAGTTATGGCTCCAATCTCTATGGGAGGAACCCAGGGTGGGTTACTAAAGCTGATGGGATCTTGCAGGATGATGAGGTTTTCCCAATATTAAGACTAAGAATAGATGGAAGGTAATCTCAGAGTAAAGGTACTAGCAATGGGAGCAACCAGGAAAGCCCCACAGATGGTGGGATCTGAGCTGAGTGTTAATGGAAGACAGTCCAGGCACAATGAAAAGGCACAGAGTCATGAGATGCAGAATTGTGGCCAAAGAACATCAAGATAGCCAGTGTGGCTGACCACATGCTGAAAAACTAAAAGTAGTTCAAGTTCAAAAGGCACCAATTAGCCAAAGCAAAGATCACGCTGTTCTTTTTCTGGTGGTGCTTGAAAAGAGAGACATGCTGTAAGCTTCTGGTTGGGGAGTGTCCTCAGGACCTCTGATTAGGTCAACAAGTAGCTCACAAATATGGCACTTCGGGCTCTTTGTCAATTTGTATTTGTTCTTTTCTGTTCTAGATGAAGGCAATTGGGGATGGATATCCTCTCCCACACTCAAAAAAACTCACAATATTTGTGAGTTTCAAATGACAAAGAGACCAAGTCACCAGAAGTCCAGGAGCAGAGCTCATGCCTGAATTTGCTAGAAGCCAGACAGTGAGGAGTGAAAGTCCAAGTGACCACCTTGGTCCAGCCTTGAAGTAGCGGAGATGCAGACTCATCCACCAATCAATCATGTTGACTTTGGAAATGAACTTGATCCAGGTAAATGCTATGTAGAAACTGAATTAAGTCTGACTCCACTCTCTTCAGCCATAACAGCTGAGGAGTCAAGTGTAATGGGAATGCAAATTTGGAAGATCTTCCCTGCCCCTAGGCTAAAATGCACCTGAAGCCTGGGGTGGGAGGCTTGTTTTTCAGTAGATACTTCTTGATTGGCCAGTGAGTCAATAAGGTTGTTACATTCTCTGAGCCAGGAGAAGGCTATATAAGCCCTGATGTGTAGCTTTGTTTTGGGACTCACTTTGAGAAGTGTTCTGTGATTTGATCTGAATTCTGGGAAGCCGTTGTTGAGAGTCCCCTGGCTTTGAAAAAACCCAGATGTAGAAACCCAGATGTTGACTGGGTATGGATGTAATGGTTGGACAGTTTGGAAATCTGTCTACTTGATCTGTTTCTGTCTTGATAATTCTGCCTGTATGCTTTGAAGTTCGGGGTGCTGACCTTTTTCCCCTGAACAGGGTAAACGACATATGTCTGACTGATTAAAGTAAGCTTGTTAACCCATTTTGAGTTGCTTTCCTTTATTTAACAAAGCAGATCCAAGAACCTGTGTTGGCAGACACCCTGGGGAAGCCGGGGTGCTTGCTGTTACATCAAGTGACTAATTATTATGCCTAGCATTAAAATTTGTGAGGACCCTCCAGAGAAAGAAAGGACATCAAGGTTCTGCAGGTCCAGAGTTTTGTGTGTCTCACTACCATTGTACTTTAAGTACATGCTTGATTTCCCACACATACTCCCAAGGTATCTGTGTGTATAAATAGGAAAGTGTATCTCAAGCTTTAGGGAAAATACTTTGCATTTTACAACTGTTCATGCTATGCCATTTGAATAAATACATTTGCTGAAAAACTGAGTCAACCAGTAGGCTGATAATTAAGAGGAAGCACACCAATGGGGGCTTGTGAGATAGTGTTAGGGAAACACCTCATGGGATAACTCCTAGAACCCTGAAAGTAGTACCTAGAACCTAACCAGTCAGTCAGTGCCAGTGCAAGTCAGGGGAGTGAACCCCGAAAGGCTATTACAAACACAGGAGGAAACTGAGAAGCAGAGAAGTTAACTAACTTGTCCATGATTGGACAGGAATTAACAAAGCTGGGATTCAAACAGGGGACTTGTGAGTCCAAATCCATCTTTCTGCCTCTTCTCTTTGGTACTTTAAGTAGACAGGCAGAGGTCTAACAAGCCCACAGTCCCCAGTAAAAGATTCATGGATCCCTGACAAATGGTTATCCATTCTCTGCTTGGACACCTCTAGCAAGGAAGAACTCACTACCTGATGGGACTATCAGCTTCTTGGCTCCCTTTTCAGGGCTCCTTCTTACAGACCATATTTTTTGCCTTATCCAATGACTTTTAAAGCAGATCCTGGGGCCCCAAGGAAAAGAAATCAAATCTTTAAATTCCAGTGAGGAGCAATTCGGCCAAAATACAGAGGCTTTTTAAAGTTAAATGTTTCTAAATGCAGATGACCACATTGAATTCACTCCCTCTCCAATAAAAGCAGTGGACCTTGTGCTTGGTTAATGAATTTAAGAGCCTTCAAGTTGGAAGATATTCTCCCTTCCTCATGGGAGGAGGGGTTCTAGAGGAATGTAACGTGGCACATAGCGACAGACACACTTGATGTGGCTTGGTTTTGCTAGGCTGCTTTCCCCACCCTCTCCTTTTTTCTTGATTACTAGGGACAGTTCGATCTGTAGGGAAAGAGAGAGAGATTTATCCAGAAAGGATGAATACCTGTCTTTGTGTGAATACCTGGGTCTCTGGGTATGGGTCATTGTATAAGCAAGTATGCTGTCCTGGGGTCATTCAAGCAGGCACCCTTATGCAGATTCACCCTCCTGGTAGCCTACATGCCCCCATGTTAGATGAGGTACCCTCTGGTGAGCATATCACAATAATAGTTAACACTTATGGTGTTTACTAGGCATCAGGTACTATGCTAAGGACTTTATAGGTATTATCAGATTTGATACTCACAACCCTGGAAAGTAAGTGCTATTGGGATCCTCATTTTATTTTATTTTTTGCTTTTTGAAGAGCAATTGGGGCTAAGTGACTTGTCCAAGGTCACACAGCTATCTTTTGTGTTAAGTGTCTGAGGTTGGATTTGAACTCAGGTCCTCCTGACTTCAAGGTCGGTGCTTTATTCCCTACACCACCTAGCTGCCCCTTGGGATTCTCATTTTACAAAGGAAGAAACTGAGGCAGACAGAAATACAGTGACTTGCCCAGGGTCACACAATAAACAAGGATCCAAGGTAGGATTTGAACTCAAGTCTCCCTAGCTCCAAGGCCAGCATTTTATCCACTGTACAGCTGGCTGCCCCTAATAAGGGCACTTGTGTGAGGTCACTGGGGCAGGTGCTTAATAAATGTTTTTCCCCTTCTTCCTCTAAGCATTGGCTCTCTCTCTGAGTCCCAGCGCTCTCCCTCAGGAGCTTAGCTGGGCCTCAGAACGTGTCTCTCTCGAGTGTGTGTCCCCCAGAATTCCCAGTGCCTGGGTGTGATGAGGTGCAGGCTCTGGGAACCCCCCTTGAACTCTGATTAAATCGTCCCATTTGATGAGGCATTTGCATGAGTCTCAGGTTTCTACCTCCGGGCACTGGGGTGTTCCTGAATGAGTATGTGCTCCGGCAGGAGCCGTCCCTGCGTGGGTGGGCATGCTCCCGTGAGCCTACGTGCTCAGCCCAAGCCTTTCCTGGGGCGTGACTGTGCTTCCAGGGATGCAGCAGTGCACGGTCTGACCACTGGCATTCCAGTAGCTACAGCCGAGCTGTGGTTTAGCAGAGAATGAGCCCCTGAGTCAGAGGAGGCAGGTGAAGTGATGGCCAAGGAAAACAGGAGCCCGAACAAGCTGCCTCCACTCTCCAGGCCAGCCTTCCAGAAGGGGGGAGCCCAGGGCCAATGGGCCACCAAGCAGGGCCCTCAGCTAATTCTGGCCAATTCTCTGAGCACAGAGGGGGCAGCCCCCAACTGCCTCCTGCCTCCACCCCAACACCCTGTCTCTGTTCACTGTTAGTCTGAGAATCATAAAAGACAGGATGTACAAGTTGGCAGGGAGCTCAGAACATAAAACATGGAATGGCAAAGCTAAAAAGGCACCTCAGAGCACTGAACTTCACGGCTGGGAGGGCCCTTAGAACAGAGAATATCAGAGCTGGGAGGGCCCTTTAGAACAGAGAATGTCAGAGCTGGGAGGGCCCTTAGAACCCAGGATGTCAGAGCTGAGAGGGCCCTTTAGAACAGAGAATGTCAGAGCTGATAGGACTCTTAGAACAGAGAATGTCAGAGCTGGGCAGGCCCTTAGAACGCAGAATGTCAGAGCTGGGAGGGCCCTTAGAACCCAGGATGTCAAAGTTGGAAGGGCCCTTAGAATAGGGATTCTTAACCTGGGATTCGTGGATAAATTTCAGGGGGTGTAGCAACAAGCACCCCAGGGTGGCTGCCAGCACAGGTTCTTAGAACTGCTTTGATAAAGGAAAGAAACTCAAAATGGGTTAACAAGCTTACTTTAATCAGTCAAACATATGTATCATTTACCTAGTTCAGGGGAAAAAGGTCAGCACCCCGAACTTCAGAATATACATACAGAATTATCAAGACAGAGAAACAGATCAAGTAGACAGTTTCCAAACTGTCCAACCATTACATCCATACCAAATCAACATCTGGGTTTCAACATCTGGGTTTTTTAAAGCTGAGGGGGGGGCTCTGGACAACGGCTTCCCAGAATCCAGATCAAATCACAGAACACTTCTCAAAGTGAGCCCCAAAGCAAAGCCTCCCATCAGGGCTTATATAGCCTTCTCCTGGCTCAGAGAATGTAACAACCTTAGTGACTTACTGGCCAATCAAGAAGTATCTACTGAAAAACAAGCCTCCCACCCCAGGCTCCAGGTGCACTTTAGCCTAGGGGCAGGGAAGATCTTAAAAATTTACATTTCCATTACAGGGGGGTCCAAGAATTCAGATAGAGAAATAAAATACATCTTTATTTTCATTAACCTGTAATGGAAAGTTAGCATTTCCTTCCATTATTTAAAAACATGATTCTGAGGAGATCACAGGTTGCCATAGGGGTCCAGGACACTGAAAAGGCTAAGAAACCCTGCCTTAGAACACAGATGGTCAGAGCTGGGAGGAATATTAGGGTCCACTTGGTCCAAACCCCTCATTTTATAGGGAGGAGACTGAAGCCCAGGAAGAGGAAGAGATGTCCTTGAGATCAAACAGAGACCTCGTGACCGATCACTGTCCTGGTGCCTGAGTTGCTAGTCCCCAGCTTCTACTATTACACTCTGTAATGATAAAAGCCAGTCATGGGTATTATTATGCCCTCCTACCATCTCAGTTCCTCCTGACTCCAAGCCTGACATTCTATCCACCAAGTCACCTTGCTGCAGAAGAACCTAGAAGAGCCCAGGACTGGACCTCACGTTTCTTCTGTTTTGTGCTTCTTTCCCTGAACACAAATGGCCAGTCATCGATTCTAAGGTGGATGCTTGTGAGTTTGAGAGGTTGGGAGTCCCTGGTGTTGACTGGCAGCAGGTACCATGCATTTCTCCAAGGAGAAGATGGGTGCAACCAGGAGGCTGAGACATGAGTCCCTGGTTGGAGACAAGATACGAACTTGGAGAGAGCTGCCATTGGGAAGGAGGAGGGTGAGCGCGAAATCTTCTCAGCAGCCCCATAAGCCTCTGAGAAGTCTGTCTGGCTCATCATCTCTGTGCCAATCCCCATTGTCCTCCACCAGACCCAGGAGAGTCCTGGCGCTTGGAGGTCTCCATGAGAATGAAGCGTGCCTGATGCCAGGGGATCAACAGGTGAATTCTCCTCCTCTTTCCCAGAGTCCTCGACTCCAAGTTTACATGTCCCTTGAGTATAGAGGAGAAAGAGCATTCCAGGCTTGGGAGACCGCCAGAGAGAATGTCCAGAGCCGAGAGATGGAGTATCTTATTCATGAAACAACCAGGAGGCTGTGGTCACTGCATCGGAGTATGTTTTGGTGAGTAAAGTACAAAGAAGTCTGGAAAAATAGGAGGGGGCTAGGGTATGAAGGGCTTTGAATGCCAAGCAGAGCATTTTGTATTTGATCCTGAAGGCATAGGAAGCCGCTGGAGTTTGTGGAGTTGTGTGTCTCATGGTGAAATCTGCATTTTAGGAAAATCACTTTAGTGTTTGCATGAAGGACGGATTGGAGGAGAGAAGTGAGGCAGCCAGACCCCTCAGCAGACTGTGTAATAGTCCAGGCATGGACTGGAGGAGAGAAGTGAGGCAGCCAGACCCCTCAGCAGACTGTGTAATAGTCCAGGCATGAGGTGATGAGGGTCTGCAGGGGGGGAGTGACAGTGACTTCCACTCAGAGCTGCTCCCTGGAGCCAAACAGAACCTGGAATCCTTCTCCCAAGTTCCTTTCAATCCTCAAAGATAGCTCTTCTCATCCCCAGGCTGGACTTTCTCATTTCCTTCAGTGCCTTCTCATATGGCACAGACTCAAGATATTTTACCATCTCCTGCTTATCAGTGTCTTTTTTAAGATGTAATACCCCAAAATAAGTACACTATTTGAGACAGGGTTTGCCCAGGGTTCCCAGAAGCTTCTCTTACTATAACCTGAGATCACTTTAGCTTGTTGGACAATTCATATGACACTGCAGAATCATCTTGAGATTGTAGTCTACTAAGACCCTCAGATTGTTTTCAGAAAAACTGCTATCTAATCATGTCTCTCTAATCTGGCTAAAGTGAAACTTGTTTTTTAATCCACATGTGCAGGACTGCACATTTAACCTTATTCAATTTCTTCTCAGACTTAGATCAGTGCTGCAACCTGTTAAGATCCCTTTGATTCCTGTCTTGATCATCTAACAGGTTAGCTATCCCTCCAAGCTTTGTGTTGGATAAGAAATAGTTAAGATCTGTGTCCTGTGAGTTCCTGGAGTAGTTTGCCATTTTCTTCTCCAGATCATTTTAAAGATGAGGAAATTGATGCAAACATGGTGAAATGACTTGCCCAGGGTCACACAGGCAGTGTCTGAGATCAGATGGTATCTGACTCTAGGTTCTGAGCTCTATCCACTGCACCACCTGGGGGTGCTGGGGTGGGGGAAGAGGAGGTAAGAAACATCTCTCCAGGAGAAGTAACTTTAGAGGTAGAAGAAACAGGGCTATAGGATAGTGTAAAAAGAGACAGTCCCTCTGTCTGTGTTTTATTCTACAAGATGAACCCTACTGGCACAATCTTTTTTTTTTTTTTTTGGCTTTTTGGAGGGCAATTGGGGTTTAATGATTTGCCCAAAGTCACACGGCTAGTAAGTGTGTCAAGTGTCTGAGGTTGTATTTGAACTCAGGTCCTCCTAACTCCAGGGCCGGTACTCTATTCACTGCGACACCTAGCTGCCCCTCTACTGGCACAATCTTTTTTGTTGTTGTTGTTTGTTTTGTTTATTTATTTACTTTTATTTTACAGCCCAGATTGCTCTCCACAATGTCAGGATCAGTTCACAACTCCACCAACAATGTATTAGTGTTCCAATTTTTCCGCATTCTCTCCAGCATTTGTCATTTTCCTATTTTGTCATCTTAGCCAATCTGGCCAGTGAGATGTGGTACCTTAGAGTTGTTTTGATTTGTATTTCTCTAATCACTAGTGATTTAGAACATTTTTTCATATGCTTATCTATTGGCACAATCTTGAAGGATACCTCCACTACCTTAGAGGTTTCCTGTTCCAGCATTTCTCCATTTTTTCAGAGTATTGCTAGCCACCTGGAAACTGCCCATCAGCTGTGCCAGTTAAGCTTTTTCTATTTTAGCCTTGTCTCCTGATTTTTTTTTTTTTGAGGGGAGAAGGCAAGGCAATTGGAGTTAAGTGACTTGCCCAAGGTCACACAGCTAGTAGGTGTGTCAAGTGTCTAAGGCCACATTTGAACTCAGGTCCTCCTGACTCCTGGGCCGGTGCTCTATTCACTGCGTTACCTAGCTTCTCCCTTGCCTCCTGATTTATTGAACGGCAGTCAAAGAGACTAAGGTGGAAGGAATTACTCTCCGGAAAGACTTTAGGATTGAGGAATTCCCTAGCAGCAGCATCTGCAAATGTGATGAGCATGCTTTCTATGCTTTCCTCCAAGTTATTGATCAAAAATGTTAAATATCAGAGAAACAAACACACGTGGGATATTCTATTGGAACACTCCTGCCAAGCAGACATAATGATAACATTATTATTAAATATATTAACATTATAACAAATTATCATCAATGCTATTAACACAATATTAATGTAATTGATGTTATCGATTTAATATTATTATTGACACAACAGGAACACATTAAATATTGATGTTTAACGTTCCCAATAACGAGAATGATTATAATAGCATTCACATAGCCCTTTAATATTTGCAAAAAATCCTTTACAAATATTGTCTCATTTGCTGTTCATAGAAGTCCTGGGAAGTAGGTGCCATTATTATTTCCATTTGACAGATGAGGAAATTAAAGCAAATAAAGGCCAAGTGACTTAACCCATAGTCACACTTTCCCAGTAAGCATATGATGTAGGATTTGAACTCAGGTCTTCTCAATTCCATATCCAGCATTCTATCCACTGCCCTCACCTAGCTACCTCATTAGACTATTCTATGAGTCTAGCCATTCAGCTAGTTCTAAACCCATCTGATTGTACTATCTTCTGACCCATGTCTCTCCTTTTTTTCCCCAAAAGAATAGAATGAGACACTTTGTCAAATGCTTTGCTAAAGGCAGGTAAACTATATCTACAGCACTCTGAGATATACCAATTTAGCAACATTGGTCAAAAGATGAAAATGAAGTTAATCTCACATGGACTGATTTGGATGAAGTCATGTTGGTTTTTAGTAATAATTGCTTCCTTTTCAAAAAATTCACTGCCTCTTTTTTTTTTTTTTTTTCTTTTTGGAGGGCAGTTGAGGTTAAGTGACCTGCCCAAAGTCACACGGCTAGTTTCTGTGTTAAGTGTCTGAGGTCATATTTGAACTCAGGTCCTCCTGACTCCAGAGCCAGTGCTCTATTCACTGTGCCACCTAGCTGCCCCACACTGTCTCTTTAATGACCTGTTCTCCAGTTTCCCCAGAAGTTGAAATGAAACTCTGTAATGTTGGTCTGCAGACTTTTTTCTTTCTTTAAAAAATTGACATTTCCTCTTCTTCAGTTCCGTGGTTCCCGCCTCGTGCTCCACGATAGCTATCACTGACACATCTGCTACTTCTATTCATACCTGAGAGGGAGTTTCATCTGGGCCAGGTGACTTGAATACATTAACAGCAGCTCTGTGATATTCTCTTACTGTTTCCTTATTTACACTAGGCATCAGCTCCCTGTAAGTGCCCAAGATCATTCTCCTTGGTAGAGAAAACACAGTTAAAGTAAAATTGGAGCAGCTCTGTCCTCTCCATGTTGTCATGTCTTATCACTGTCCAGTCCAATGGCAGAAGGGTCTGTCCTACCCCTTCTCTGACCCTTCTCTTTCCCCCAGTATAACTCAGAAAAAGGAAGAAGAAAAACAAAACAAAAATAACCCACCAACCCACATCCTTTTTCGTTCTTAGATAAATGAAGTCTAAGAATTCTTTTGTCCACAGTGCCAGAAAGGAGAGCCAGAATTGAAACTCAGTAGGGTGAATGACCTCATTGCCCCTTGGAAGAAGGCCCTCTTCTCTCCTCCTCCTCCTCCTCTCAGGTCACTCATATGCCTTTGGCCACCCTTTCCTTCTTGACCTCTGTCTCATAGGAACCTTGTTCTTTACCAAGGCTAACCCCTCTATGTGCACAAGTGATCCTATTCCATCCCACTTCCTCCAAAAGATCGCCCCCTCTGTCATCCCCACTTTATCCTTTAATCTTTTCCTGTCTACGGCTCATTTCCTACTGCCTACAAACATGCCCATGTGTCTCCCATCATCAGAAAACCCTCACTTGATTCCTCCTTCCCCCTGTGCTTAAGTACATCACTATCTTCCTCCGTTTTTTTCTGCCCTCTGTGGCTAAATGCCACGAAAAGGTTGTCTACAGCAGGTGCCTCCACTTTCTCTCTTCTCACTTCTTAATTCCTTTCTCTCTGGCTTCCAACTTCATTCCTGATCCCTCTAAAGTTACCCATGATCTCTTAGTTGACAAACAGTTGGCCTTTTCTCAATCCTCATTCTCCTTGATCTCTCTGCAGCCGTTGACGCTGTAGATCACTCTTCCTCGATACTCTCTTCTCTCTAGATTTTTGGGACACCCCTCTCCCCTGATTCTCCTCCTACCTCTCTGACTGCTCTCCTCAGTTTCCTTTGCTGGATCCTACTCCAGATCACAGCCTCCAACCATAGGTGTCCCACAGGGCTCTCTGTTCTTGGCCCTTTTCTCTTCTCCCTCTATACTACTACTCTGCATGATCTCTTCAGCTCCCATGATTTAATTAGCATCTTTAGGCTGATGATCCTTAAATATATCTTTCCTGCTCTAATCTCTCTGCTGACGTCCAATCGCCCAACTGTCTTTCATACATCTCCAGCTGGATGTCCAGTAGACATCTGAAACTGAACAGGTCCAAAACAGAACTCATTTTCTTTCCCCTAAACCTTCCCTCCCTCCTAATTTCCCTATTTGGTGTTGTCCTTTGCTCTATAAGAGAACCAAAATGACATCACTGTTCTAGGGTCAAGTTTCAAGGTGTCTGATAGTGGCTAATCAGACCAATGCCAGCTTGGAATGTTCTACCACAGAGAGGGCACAAATGATCAGTGTGAACATTTGAGATGGAGTCTCCAAATCCGCACATCCTGCATTTCCTTTGAAATGTTTCAATTCTGCTTTGCTCATAGAGCACAGCACTGGCTCTGATGTGGGCACACCATGCTGAGCAGTCCTGTGCCAGTGTCTCCCATGTCACACAATCAGTTCCAGAGTTCTTAAGAGAGACCTTGAGAGTGTCCCTATATCACTTCTTCTGACCACCATGTGAACGCTTGCCTTCTCCATAAAACAGTCTTTCTGGCTAACATATGTTTTGCATTTGAACAACATGGCCAGCCCATAGGAGTTGCGCTCTCTGAAGCAGAGTTTGAATGCTTGGCAGTTTAGTTTGAGGAAGGACCTTGGTGTCTGGTACCTTATCCTGCCAGGTGACCTTCAGAATCTTCCTAAGACAATTCAAATGGAAGAGATTCAGTTTCCTGGCATGGCAGTGATATTCTGTCCAGGTTTCACAGGCATGCAAATATGAGGTCAGCACCACAGTCCTGTAGACCTTCAGTTTGGTAGGCAGCCTAGTACCTCTTCTCTCTCACTTTCCTTCGGAGCTTCCCAAACTCTGCTAGTTCTGGCAATGTGAGTGTAAACCTCATTATCAATGAGTACATCCCTGGGAAGTACACTGCCAAGGTAAGTGAACTTATCCAGCATTCAGAACTTCTCCATTTGTTATGAGTGATGATTCCACATATGGACGGTGTGCTGGTGACTGGTGGAACACCTGTGTTTTCTTGGTGTTAATTGTTAGGCCAAAATTGGCACAAGCAGCAGAGACTAGATTCCTACTTTGTTGCATCTCAGCTTCAGATTCTGCATTGAGTGCACAGTCCTCTGCAAACAGAAAATCATGCACCAACACCCCCCCCCACTTTGATCTTGGCTTGTAGCCTTTTCAAGTTGAAGAATTTACCATCAGTGCAGTAACTGACCTTGATGCCGTGTTCATCCTCATTGAAAACATGAAAGCACAACTGAAAACATCATACTGAAAGCATGGGAGCAAGCACACAGGCTTATTTCACTCCATGGATGACTGGGAAGGCACAAGAGCATTGTCTGTTATCTAGAACCCAGGAAAGCACGAAGCTACCATGCCAAGACTAAGTCGTGAAATTGAAGTACAATGCTGATGCACTTCTCCGGGCAACCTCTTGCTGTGGAGGACACCACCATCTTCCCATCCCTTAGGCTTATAACTTGGATTCCTCTCGATCTCTCAGATCCCCATATCCAAGCTGTTGCCAATGCCATTTGAGTTCACCTTTGCCACATCTCTGGAGTATATGCCCCCTTCTCTCCTGTAACACTGCCTCCCCTTAGTGCAGACCTTTATCCCCTCACTCCTGGATTTTGGCAATAGCCTGCTGGGGGATCTGCCTGCCTTAGTCCTCTCCCCAGTCCAGGGCATTCTCCACTCAGCCACTAAAGTGCTTTTCATAAAGCACGGGTCCTACCACGTCACCCCCTCCATGCCCATCCTCCTATTCCATAAACTCCAGCGTTCCCTATTGCCTCCAGGATCAAATACAAAATGCTCTCTTTGGCATTCAAAGTCCTTCATACCCTAGCCCTCTCCTACACCTTATTCCCCAATAGTCTTCAGTTCAGTGACACTGGTCTCCTGGTTGTTCCAGGAATAAGACCCTCCATCTCTAGACTCTGGGAATTTTCTCTGATTGTCCCCCCACCTGAAATGTTCTCCTTCCTCAA
>NW_027185593.1:1110303-1114503 GCF_028583685.1 Petaurus breviceps papuanus | reverse complement strand
TGTAATAGGTGCTTAATAAATGTTTATTGACTTTCCCCTCTTCCTACTCAATCTTACCTCCCTCTGAGACTACTTCCCATTCTCCTATCTCTCCCTCCTTATACCTTCTCCCTCTGATGTAGTTTAAGAGGTTCAGGGACCCCTCCCCCCCCCCCCCCCCCCCCCCCCGCATGCCTTAAGGAAACTGCAACTCAACAGGAATGATGCTAAAGCTTATATAGGAAAAGTAGTGGGTTATCTGGAAGATCTGCTAATTAGGGGATAACTCACAACCTTGATCTCAGGCGTCATTCACTACTGGAAACCAGGGGAAGGGGTTTCTCAGGGTGCATTTTTGGTCTGTGACATCTGTAGCAAGATAGCTTTGAGAGCTGATGTCTACAGCTTGACCTCTGGATTGAACATGATAACTGGGAATCAATACATGGTAATTCTGTGGTTACAAGATAGTCCTGTATAGATAGACCTCTTCAGAGGTCACCTTGTTCTTGTGATGGGGAAAGACAGTTTGTTTTACTGGGGCCCACTCATGAGTTATTGCTAGGCATAGTGGCCTTGGGCTGGGGAGAAAACTGTCAGGGATTGTTTTGAAGCTGGGGGGAAATGTGGCCTTGGAATTGGGGTTCAAGCATAAGCACCCAAGCACCCCATCACCTCCCCTTTCTTCCCCTATTCCTCTCCATCTTTTCTCTTTCTCCTCCCTTATTCTCTGCCCACCTCCTTTCCCTCCTCTTCCCTACCCACTCTCCCATATCTTTCCCTCCCCAACCTCTCTTCTTCCCCCTCCTTCCCCAAGCTCTCTTCCTCCCTTTCCTTTTTCCTCATCTCTCTCACCCCAAAGCCTTTCTTTCTCCCTTCCAGTCTAGTCTCCACTCTCCCATATACTCTCACTTTACACCCCTCTCCCCTCCTGAACCATGAGCGTTGCTGTGATCATGGGGCTCACATTCTTCACTGGACCATAGATTTAGAACTGAAATCAACAAAGGCTGATGCAGTGAAATGACTTAACCAGGGCCACACAAGTAGCATTTGAATTCTGGTTTTCCTGACTCCAAGCTGGGTGCTGGTACAAGCTTAGCACCATGTGAGAATGGGACATACAGAATTTAAATACAAGACAGAATATAATACAGACAAATAACCTTTACAAACAGAAGATGTTTCAAAGATCAGAGGATGAAACAATGGTTTCTAGCTTGAGTGAATGGGAGGCAGGCTACAGTTGGAATACAAAAGTCTTCCTGGAGGAAATGACATTGATTCATTAGTTGAAAAAAGGGCCTGATTTCAACAGGCAAAGCCAGAGGTGAAGGAGGATATTGTAGGTTGGGACAGAAAATCACGTTTTATAGAACATACATATAGTTTGGACAAATAGGAGGCAGCATGAAAGGGGGCAGGGCAGTTGTAATCTAACCCTGTAGTTAGGGTCAGACTTGTCGTGGGCATCAAATGCCAGAGAGAAGAATCTGGACTTTCTCCAGTAGATCATAGGGAGCCCTGGAAATTGTTGGATCATTCAGGTAATCAGAGTTTAAGTCAATCAGTCAACTGGCATTTTTTTAAAGGATCTGGTATATGCCAGGCACCATGCTAAACCCTGGGGATAGAATTCTGGCAAGATGACTCTATAGTCTGTAGCTGGGGTTAGATGGGGAGAATATGGGGTAGAGAGGACCATCAGGAGATTAGTGCAATAGTCCAGGTTGTAGAGAAAGAGGACTGGGGAAGCAGCTGTAAGAAATCCAGTGAACAGGAATTGGGAACTGATTGGTTATGTGTGTGTGTGTGTGGGGGGGGGAGATTGGTGTTCAGCCTGGTAGACTGGAAGGATGGTAGTTTCAGTAACAGAAAAAGTTCAGTGCTCAATCTATTCTTCTCCCTTGGCAGTGCCAAGGGTCAGCAGTGCCCCTAGCCAACAGTGGGGGGTCCATTAAATTAGGGAATTAGTGTCTCAGGGGTTCATCTGGTCCAGTTGTCTATAGGGATGGGGAAAAGTCAGTACAGGCCTGGGTGGGGGAATGTGAAAGGGGTGTTGGAAGATGGGGGAAGCCCACTTTCCCCGATCCCCAGAGGTGACCCAGGGTGCCCGCGCGCCCCCTGCTGCCAGTTCAGCTCTGAACCATTCAACTTCCCCACACTGGTGGGCTGGCATCGGCTTTGTCAGTGGAGGGGCGGAAAGCCTCTGTCCCAAGGGGTGGGCGCAGGGGCGTCAGGTGCTCAGCGGTGGCTCCAGCAGGCAACTCTCAGCAGGGTTTATGGCAATGGGATGGGGCAGAGGGTCCCCCTGGTCAGCGAGGCCAGAAACCGAGCGGGCAGCGCGTCCCCCAAGTCAGTGCCAGGTGGGGCGGGGCGGGGCGCTCCTCCGATGACAGCATCGCAGCCTGTTTACCTCTGGCAAGTTTGCAGCGGCGCAGGGGCTGGGCAGGGTTGGGCTGTCCCGCCGTGACGTCCGGCGCCCCGGACCCGGGGCCAAGGGGAAGAGGATCGGCTTCCATAAATAGCGCAGGGAGGGAGCGCACAGGGAGAAGAGCCGCCGCCGTCTAAAGTCTAACGGGATCCCAGTCCGGAGTCGGAGCCAGCCAGAGCTCAGCGCAGCCCCACTCGCTTTACACAGAGAGCCCACTCCCCAGGACCTGGGCGCGGCCCCAGTAGCAGCCATGCCCTTATCTCCCTCCTGTGGGCTGCTTCTCGCCTTCGCCTGCCACCTCGTCACCGGTCAGAGACAAGCACCAGTGGGTAAGCGGCGTTTGGAGGTCCCGGGGCGCCACTAGCCCTCACATCTGAAGCCAACTGCTCAGCTCTTGCTAATCAGATCCCATCCTGCATCCACAGAACTGACCAAACTTGAGGGTCTCCGCCAGCCCTAAGATTTGGGTTGGGGGTGCTCCAAGGAGTTCGGAGGGAGCGCTCCTGGACAATACTATAACTGGTACCCTCGTGCCACACCCCAAACCTCTGTAGCCAGTGTGGGGGTGTGGTTCTCAGTGCCTGGTTCAACATTCACTGAGCCCTGGGATGTT
Organism: Petaurus breviceps papuanus; assembly: GCF_028583685.1. Lineage (NCBI taxonomy): Eukaryota > Metazoa > Chordata > Mammalia > Diprotodontia > Petauridae > Petaurus > Petaurus breviceps. Next base: position 1,111,477 of record NW_027185593.1, on the reverse strand, counting down.
GGGAGTTTGTAGGGACGACCTCCGTGGCCTTGCAGTCCCCAGGGCTAGCCCACTTCGCTCCTCTTGGAGCCCCAGCATTCTTGGCCTCTTTGAACTACTCTAATTTGGAAGAGTCTCAGGGCCCTGGGGAGGATATTCTCCCTCACCCCAACCCCAGAGACAGGCGTAACGACCTCGGTAGGGGAATACCAGGCTGAGGGGAACCCAGGCAGCCTGGCTAACCCTCAAAGCCACGCCAAGACTAAGGCACTCACCCCTAGACCGAGGGCTGAGGGATAGGGATGTGGTTCTTGGGGTGCACAGGCGCACAGGGAAAGGCCACACATGGAAGGGGAGCAAATCTTCGGGCCGCTTCTCCACCTGACAGCGGATTGAACTTCACTGTCTCGCTTCCACCGGGGTCCCTAACCCTTTCCGATATCGCCAACCCCTCACCTCAGTCCTTGCTCCCCCTCCTCCCACGGCCTCTGGTCCAAGCATCTGAGCCCTCAGTACGGTCCCTGGCCCCACTCAAGGACCCAGGTGTCTCCCCAGGGTGATGGAGTCCTCAGCACAGCTCCTGCCCCGCCTTCCAAGACTCCTAGCACTAGAATTCCCCTACCAAGGCTACGCCTTTCTCGGATACCCCAAATCCCCCAAGGCTCCTCCCAGCACTACAACAGCGCCCCTCTCTGCTCAGGGGGAGACGTGGCGCCCCAGATGCTCCGGGAGATGAAGGAAACCAATTTGGTGCTGCAGGAAGTGCGGGAGCTCCTAAAACAGCAGGTGAGGAGGCGGTCGGGCTGCCTGGGTCTCCCAGAGCCTCAGGGTGTCCTTTCCTCCCACAGCCTGAATGGACCACAGTCTAATGCTAGCTTTTCATGACGGGGAGGGCGGGGGAGGCGCAGCTCCTTTTCCCTTCTGGGGTCCTCTCCGGGTAGGCTGAACCTCCCTCAATCCCCCCCTCGCCACTTCTCTTCCTCATCGCTTTTTTTCCAGATTAAAGAAATCACCTTCCTGAAGAACACGGTGATGGAGTGCGATGCTTGTGGTGAGGGCCCAAGGGAAGGCAATATTGAGATGCGGGACAAAGCCCGAGCAAGAAAAACAGATAGAGACAGAGAAAGAGACAGGAGAGGTGGAAAGACAGGGAGAATGGACAAAAGAGACAGAGAACAAAAAGCTGAGATAGAAG
>NW_027185593.1:1086112-1110293 GCF_028583685.1 Petaurus breviceps papuanus | reverse complement strand
AGACAGACAGGGACAGAGAGACAGAGAAAGGGAGAGACGAGAGAGAGCAAACAGACTGAGGGCACAGAGAAATGGGCACAGAAAGAAGTAGTTATAAAAGCAGAGGCACAGAAGAGACAGACAGGCACAGAGAGATAGAGACAGAGAGATGCACAGAGAGACAGATGTAGAGAAAAACACAGAGACACAGTCACAGACATGGAAAGAGACAGATACACGCAGAAACACTGACACAGAGACGGAGACGGAGACAGAGACAGTCACAGAGCACAGACGAACGAACAGAATCAGGGAGGAAAAGCTCTGCAGACAGAGGCTGTCTCTACCAGGGTGGCCCAGAGCGCTGGATGGGGAGGACTGGGGCGGGAGGCAGGGTGTGGCCCCTGACTTGCCCTGTCGAACCCAGGCATGCAGCCGGTGAGCAGCTCGTGGACTAGCATGCGGCCGCAGAGCAGCTGTAAGCCAGATTCCTGCTTCCCTGGAGTCACCTGCATGGACACCCCGGGTGGAGGCTTCCGCTGTGGGCCCTGCCCTCCAGGCTACTCCGGCAACGGGTCGCATTGCACCGACGTGAACGAGGTCGGTCGGATTTGGGCCGCGGGTAGGAGAGACTTTGGAGGGGGGGAGATGCTCCTGGTGGACCTGGGCTAGTCCTGGGTGACTCCCCTGGCCCTTACTTGCCACATCCCTCCCCTCAGTGTAACGCGCACCCCTGCTACCCCCGGGTCCGCTGCATCAACACCAGTCCGGGATTCCGCTGTGAAGCCTGCCCGCCTGGATACAGTGGGCCTGCCCTCGAGGGCGTGGGCCTGGCCTTTGCCAAGGCCAACAAGCAAGTGAGCATCCCATTGTATGTGAGACACTGGTGTGAGACCCATCCTTGGGGTCGGTCTGCCTATGCACGTGCATCTCACCATTCACTGATGCAGACCACAAGGGGGGGGGGGGGGGGGGGGGGGAAGAGAAAGAAAAGGGGGCTTACAGTTCTTTAGTATTAGGGGCGGAGGAGACAGAGTTTACTACTGTATATAACATGAGAACTGAAAAGCCCTTAGAACCCAGGATGTCAGAGCTGGGAGGGCTCTTAGAACACAGTGTCAGGGCTGGGAGGGTCCTTAGAACAGAGGATGTCAGAGCTGGGAGGGCCCTTAGAACCCAGGATGTCAGAGCTGGGAGGGCTCTTAGAACACAGTGTCAGAGCTGGGAGGGTCCTTAGAACACAATGTCAGAGCTGTGAGGGCACTTAGAACATAGAATGTCAGAGCCAGAAAGGCCCTTAGAACACAGAAGGTCAGAGTTGAGACAGTCCTTAGAATCCAGGATGTCAGGACTGGGAGGGTTCTTAGAACAGTGTGAGGGCTGGAAGGATTACAGAATTTAAGAGGTGGAAAAACCTGTAGAAAACCCTATGTAAAGTCTAAGCCCCTCATTGTTATAGACCATGTCTCCAAGGTCCAAGGCTAGACAGCCAGCCAGTGGCAGAGTCTAAACTTGGATCCAGGTCTCCTGACTTCCAGTATAGGGGTTCTACTGAGCCAGGCAGGCACTGAGGAGCTGGGCTGGATCCTTTACACCAGCTGCCTCCATATTCTGACTGGACCTTGAAGGTTGTGCGGGTTAGGGTTTAACAGGCAAGGATGGCTGAGGGAAAGAGCAGGGCCAGCCTGAGTGGGAGCTGGAAAGTGTGGGAATAGTGAGTGTTCGATCTGGTTGGAGCTGAGTGTGTTTCAAGAAAAGGAAGAGGGAGGCTGGGGCCAGGGCATGAGGCTCCTCGAATGGTAGGAGTTTGGGACTTTTCCTCTGGATCATGGCTGTCCATAGGAGGCACAGGAGCAAGTCTGGCCTTGAAAAGATGTCTCTGCAGGCTATGCTCCCATAGGCAGGGGTTGAAGAAGGAGAGAATAGAGCTTGGGTAGCCAGTTAAGAGAGCAATAGAAATTCCAGACAGTAGGGGATGAAAAGCCAGGGCAGAGAAGGGGATGGAGAGCTGGGAAAGAATTGAAGAAATGCAGTAGAATTCAAATAGATAAGAAAAATGCCTTAAAGGTGAGAAGTGTCCAAAAAGAATGAGCTACCTTGTAGGTAGTGAGCTCCCTGTCACTAGAGGTGTTCAAAAGGAGATTAGATGTGAGAAGTGTTGTGGAGAAGATTTCTATTCAGGTAGTGATTGCACTACACTGTGTCTCAAGTTCCTTCTAGCTCTGAGATTCTGTGGCCTAGGGACTGAGTGGGGGCAGGGGGGAGGTTAGAATTGGGGGTCTTCAGGTACCATCATGACTCACACTTCCACTCCAGGTTTGCACTGACATCAATGAGTGTGAGACTGGCCAGCACAACTGTGTCCCCAACTCTATGTGCACCAATACTCGGGTGAGGGGCTGGGGAGAGGGGGAAGGGAATGGGTCTGGGTGAGTGGGGAGGGACAAGGGGAAAGTGGAGATGAAGAAGAGGGAAGATGGGAAAATAAAGTCAGGTTGAAGGTATCTGGGGAAGGGAGAAGGTGCAGCGGGTGCAGGGGGTGCCCCTGGGAAGAGATGGGCAGAGGAGGGAACCCCAAGGTCTGTGGGAGGGAAGGAAAAGTCCCAGGGCCAGGTCATTGATGCTTTCCCTTCCCCCGGGTCCTGAGGCAGGGATCCTTCCAGTGTGGGCCCTGCAAGCCAGGCTTTGTGGGGGATCAGGCTTCCGGCTGCCGGAGGCGGGCCCAACGGCTATGCCCTAACGGGGAGCCCAGTCCCTGTCACGAAAATGCTGACTGTATCCTGGAGAGAGATGGCTCTACCTCATGTGTGGTAAGGCCTGGGCCTATGGGGAGGGGGAGTATATGTAAGTAGGGCATGTACATAAGGAAGGGGGGCTAGTGTCTGAGGAGATGGAGGGGGTAAGAGCCAGGGAAGGGCCCTAGGAAGGCCAGAGAGACCCTGGGAAGGGAGGGATGTGTCTGTTGATGGGGTTGTTGTCTACACCTTTGTATAAGGGATGCCCATATGTGTGAGGGCCTTTCATTGTTGGCCTTGGAAGACAGGTTTTGTGGGTGTGTTGTGAGGTTTAGGCTGGGAGCACAAGATGGGACTGGGCAGGAAAGAAGGTGGGTAAGGGGAGAGGAATGTCTGTGAGAGTAGGCTGGACAGAGAGGAGTCACAGGGGGTATGCTTGTGTGTGTGTGTGTGTGTGTGTGTGTGTGTGTGTCTGGGAAGGCTCAGGGAGGTCAGACAGCTCAGCCCCCTCTTCCTTTGCAGTGTGCGGTGGGCTGGGCAGGCAATGGACTCATATGTGGGAAGGACACTGACCTGGACGGCTTTCCAGACGAGAAGCTGCGGTGTCCAGACAGGAAATGCCGCAAGGTGGGCTGGGAGAAGGGGCCCTTCCCCCTCCCGGCCTCTTGGCTGCCCCCCTTCTCACAGTCTCCAGAATTCAGACCCTCAGTGATATCATTCCTCCTTCTAAACCTTCCCCTCCTTTCCCAACCACAGGTGAAGGGGGGCTTCAGAGGCCACCTAGTTCAATTGCTCCCCAAGCAGGGCTTCCCTCTCCAGTATCCCTGGTCAGAGGTCATCCAGCCTGTGCTTGGAGACTTCCAGTGACAGAGAGCTCACTACCCCTCCAGGCAGCTCATTCCAACTCTGGGCAGCTCAGATTATTAGGAAGTCTCTCCACAAGGCTGAAATCTGAATCTCTGTAACTTGTGGCCCAATGAAGTCCCTAGATCTTTGTAGAATGATCTGTGACATAAAGACATGTTCCCCCCACCCCAACCAATGCCAGTGCAGGAGACTTTCCAGAAGCCGCTTCCTCCCTGCCCTGCTGCCCCAGCCCTCAGGCTTCTGTCCCCTCCCAGGCTCACCCCCTCATCTCTCCCCAGGATAACTGCCTAAAGGTGCCCAACTCGGGCCAAGAGGATGTGGACAAAGATGGCATTGGGGACGCCTGTGACCCAGACGCCGACGGGGACGGTGTCCTAAATGAGCAGGTGAGACGAGGTGGGAAGTCAGAGACACAGCACCCCACCCTGCTCTGCCCCCACCCCTGACTCAGCCTCCTCCCCGATGCCCTCCAGGATAACTGCGTCCTGGTTCGGAATCCGGACCAGCGGAACACCGACGAAGACAAGTGGGGCGACGCCTGCGACAACTGTCGTTCTCAGAAGAATGACGACCAGCGGGATACTGACCAGGATGGTCGAGGCGACGCCTGCGATGATGACATTGATGGGGACCGTGAGTTTGCCTGGAGCTGACGGGGTGGGGGTGGGGAGCTGACGAAGTTCCCCTGGCTGGGGTCCTGGCCCATAGGGAAGATCGCAAGCTCACAACGGACAGGGTGGAAAACAGAGGACAGTCAGTCAACAAACAGCCGATGAGCATTTATTAAGCACTGAATTTATGCCAGGCGCTGTGCTAAGCACTGGGGGTTCACTGAATGGCAAACCCACGATCCCTAGCCTCAAAGACTTTCCAGTCTAATGGGGAGACAACCCAGACATAGCAAACAGGATCTACATGGACTAAATTGGATATAATCTTTGAAAGGCTTCTGCAGAAAGCAGAATTTTATTTCTTTTTCTTAAAAGTATTTTTTCCAATTACATGTAAAGCTAGTTTTCAACATTCATTTTTTTTTGGAGGGGGGAAGGCAGGGCAATTGGGGTTAAGTGATTTGCCCAAGGTCACATGACTAGTAAGTGTTAAGTGTCTGAGGCTGGATTTGAACTCAGGTCCTCCTGACTCCAGGGCCGGTGCTCTATCCATTGCACCACCTAGCCACCCCTCAACATTCATTTTTGTAAGATTTTGAGTTCCAAATTTTTTTCCCTTCCTCCCCCAAGACAGCAACCAATCTGATAGAGGTTATACATGTACAATCATGTTAAACATATTTCCACATTAGTCATGTTGTGAAAGAAGAATCAGAACAAAAGGGGGAAAACCAGGAGAAAAAAATAAACAGAAAACAACAAAAAAAGTGAAAATAGTCTGCTTCGATCTGCATTTGAACTCCGTGGTTCTTTCTCTGGATGTGGACGGCATTTTCCAGCATGAGTCTTTTGGAGTTGTCTTGGAGCCTTGAATTGCTGAGACGAGCTAAGTCTATCAAAGTTGGTCATTGTACCATGCGGCTATTACTGGGTACAATGTTCTCCTGGTTCTGCTCCCCTCACTCAGCATCAGTTCATGTAAGTCCAGAAGGTAGGATTTTAGCTGAGATTTGAAGCCAGGAGGTAGAGTTGATGAGGGAGAGCATTCCAAGGATGGGGGCAGCCAGAGAAAATGCCTGGAGTCCAGAGATGGAGGGTCTTGTGAGAGGAACAGGTCAGAGGCCAGTGTCACTGGCTATAAGTATATGGAGGTGAGTCAATTAGAAGACTGGAAAGGTTGAGAGGGACCAGGTTATGAACCCAAGCAAAAGAGATTTTGTTTGATCCTGAAGGTAATAGGGAGTCACTGGAGTTTATTGTATAGAGGAGGTGACATGGTCAGAGCTGTACTTTAGGTAGATGACTTGGACAGCTGAGTGGAGGAGGGTCTGGAGTGGGTACTTGGACTTTTGGCAGGCAGACCCACAAGCAGGCTACAGCAGCAGTCCAGACATGGGGTGAACTCAGGTTCCCAAGTGCGTGATGGAGGGATGGTGGCCAGACTATAGTTCACCTGAAAAAGATCTGGGGGTTTTAGTGGACTGGAAGTTCAATATGAGTCCACAGTGGCCCAGAAAGTGAATATAATTTGGACTGCATAGAGAACTAAGGAGTCCTTGGGGTACCTTTGAGAGTCACAAAACTCAAGAAGGTGGAATGAACAGGCCTTGGCAACAGAATCAGCATGGTGGGAGGTTGTGAGAGAGGAAGGAGTCTAGGATGAAGTAAGCTTGAGTCTGAGGGTCTAGGGAGATGGCAATGTCCTTGACAGTAATAGCAAGTTTGAAGGGGGTGGGGACAGGGGCAAGGGGCAGGAGGAGTTCAGTTTCAGATGTGTACTAGACATCTGTTCCACGTGTCTTATTGGAGATTGGGGGCTGGAGGTCAGGAGAGGGATTAGTAGCACAGAGATGAATCTTCTTCAGCTGTGGGCTGGACCAGATGGTGTCTGAGATTAAAGCAGGGCTGACAAATCTCCAGTCTCCAAAGAAAGCCAATGTCAGAGTCCTGGGGATGCCCACATGTAAGGAGTGTAAGGCAGGTCTGACAGAGGAGAGGATGCCTATTTAACTGGCAGCAGAGTGGACAGATTAATGAACTGGGAGGGAGGGAGACCTGAGTTCAAATCCCATCTCTGACACTAGCCATTTAACCTCTCTCCGACTCAGTTTAGCTATCTGTAAAATGGGACCAATAATAGCTCCTCCCCTCCCAGGATCAAATGAGGTCACACATGCAAAACCCTCGCCAAACCTTAACAGACTGCATGTAAAGGCCAGGAAGGCATTAGGAATGCCCAAAGGTTGGAGCTGAGTGTCCCTGGGACTTGGTGACTTTAGGGAAGCGTAGGGAATGAAGCCCAGGCTCCCAGACTGGAGGCTCCTTGAGGGCAAAGACTGACATTTTTGTCTTGTACCCACAACACCCAGCACGGTACCTGGAATACATCTGAGTACTTAAATGAATTTTTGTTGAATATTCTGGTGCTAAGAAAGTGGAGGCAGCAGGTATAGACAGACTCCAGAAGGAAAAAGAGAGAACAGAAATTGCAGAGGAAGCACAGTACAGGAAAGGCAACTTTTAAGGATTTGAAAAAAACTAGACATATGTGATAATAATAACAACCTATGTCATAGAATGCTTTAGGGCCTGCAAGGTGCTTTCCGTATTTTAGTCTTACAACAACCATCTGAGGTAGGTGTTGCTATCATTCCCATTTCACAGATGAGAAAGCCGAGGCTTAGAAAAGACAGATGACTTGCCCAGGGTCTCACAGCTAGTGTGAGAGTTTTGAGTCATATTCACATCTCCCAGTTTAATCCAATGCAGTGCTCTTTCAGAGTTGTCTCTGAGTGTAAGAGCCCACATCTGTCTTGAATGGTCTGACTTGCCCAAGAGGCTGGTCCACCAGGTCCTTCTTTTTGTTTTTTTCTTTTTGGAGGGGGGAAAGCAGGGCAGTTGGGGTTCAGCGACTTGTCCAAGGTCACACGGCTAATAAGTGTTAAGTGTGTGAGACCAGATTTGAACTCAGGTCCCCCTGACTCCAGGGCTGGTGCTCTATTCACTGCACTACCTAGCTGCCCTCAGGTCCATCTTAAGGTTACTTCTAGTGGCTACCTCCTTCACCTCCCTACATCCTCCCCCAAATTGGCACCAGTGCCGGCCTCTCTTCATTCTTAGGGTAATACCTTCTCTCTTCTTCTCCTCAGGGATCCGGAATGCTGCCGACAATTGTCCAAGGACCCCCAACCCAGACCAACGGGACAGTGATAGAGATGGGGTAGGAGATGCCTGTGATAACTGTCCACAAAAAAGCAATGCTGACCAGGTAAGTCTCCTGGCTGGGTGAGACTTTTCCTCTCTAACAGCTGATCAGGTTAGAACCCTCCAATCTCTGACCAAGTTGGAACCCCCAGCTCCCGACCTAACCCTCGTTCCCCCCCGAGCAAATTAGACCCCTTCCTATTCTGCAGTCAATTTAGAATTTTTTTAACCCCAAGCCACCCCCACTCCCCTGCACCTGACCTTGAGAACCATTTAGCCTGACCAGTTAGACTTCCCCTCCCCCCATCTGTGACCTGGCAAAAAGCTCCAGCTGATGACCAGGGTAGACCCCTTGCCGCTCCCTGATCAGTAGATTCCCCACTCCCCTTTTCTTCACAAGATGAGCCCCTCAGCCTGGCCCTCAAAGCACAGGTGCAGATTTCCCAGAGTTGCTAGCTGGTGGCTCGTAGAAGAGGATTGGGGTAGGAGAGACTCAGGACATGGCTGGCTCTCCAAACACTTTGTGGGTTTTGTTTCCTCAGAAAGATGTGGATCATGACCTGGTAGGGGACGCGTGTGACAGTGACCAGGACCAGTAAGGAAATGGGGGTCTCTACAGCTGGGTGGAGGGAGACCCAAGAACACGGCTAGGAAGGGGCAGAGGAGAGAGGCATGAGGGTGAGGGGAGACAGCCCATGTCTGAGCCTTGGCCCTGCCTTTCTGCAGGGATGGCGATGGGCACCAGGACTCTCGGGACAACTGCCCCACAGTGCCCAATAGCTCACAGCAGGACACTGATAAAGATGGGCAGGGCGATGCCTGTGATGATGATGATGACAACGATGGGATCCCAGATAGCCGTGCCCCGGGGCCGGACAACTGTCGCCTTGTCCCCAACCCGAACCAGGAGGATGCTGATGGTGAGATGAGGGTGGGGCAGGGGAGAGGTCTCTGTGAGAGGAGGGGTGGGGGGGGGGGACCGGGAGTCGTGGTCAGAGGCAGCTCCAGGGAGAGAGGGGAGCTCCTAGACGAGAGGACTGAGGGGGTCTAGGATGGGAAGGAGAAGAAGAAGCTGGGCTTTGGGCTGGGAAGAGTGCACGGTCCTGGACCTCAGGTGAGTTACAGGGTCAAAGTGCTGCCTTGGGCTTCACCTGGGACCTGGAGTCTCAGCCCTTGCCTTGCCTCCCCGGTCTGCAGGCAACGGCGTAGGTGACGTGTGTCAAGGTGACTTTGATGCCGACAAGGTCGTGGACCCGATCGATGTGTGCCCGGAGAACGCAGAGGTCACCCTCACAGACTTCCGCGCCTTCCAGACTGTTGTCTTGGACCCCGAAGGAGATGCGCAGATAGACCCTAACTGGGTGGTTCTCAACCAGGTCTGCTTATTTGTTCAAGGGCAGGGCCTGAGGGCACTGAGGAAGGGGAAGGAATTGGCGATGCCTTAGGAGGAGGGGCTGGGAATGAGTCGTCGCTTGGCTCAGTCTTCCAGATCTCCCCATCTCACCTTCTGCAGGGGATGGAGATCGTGCAGACGATGAACAGTGACCCAGGACTGGCTGTGGGTAAGCAAGGTGCAGAGCCAGGGGCTTTGGGGCCAAGGCTGGGGCTTCCCCAACGCTGAATCCAGTGCCCTCTCTCCCATCCAGGTTACACAGCCTTCAATGGTGTGGACTTCGAAGGAACATTCCACGTGAACACCCTCACGGACGATGACTATGCCGGTCTCATCTTTGGCTACCAGGACAGTTCCAGCTTCTATGTGGTCATGTGGAAGCAGATGGAGCAAACTTATTGGCAGGCAAATCCCTTCAGAGCCGTGGCCGAACCTGGTATCCAGCTCAAGGTGGGTCCCCCAGCTGCCTATCAAAGTATCTCAGGCCCCAAATGTCTCCAAGGGACCCCCAAACAACACCCCAGGGACTTCTGAACTTCTCCCCAGGGACCCTACTTCCATTCATCAAAAGCCCTCAGTCCTCTCTACTCCCCACTAGTGGTCTCCCACTGGCTGTTGAACTGGACCCCCCTCCAAATCTTCCCACCTGCGCTCCCTTCCAAACTGGCTGCTCTGCCATCACCAACCTTACTGCCCTCTTCTGCCATACTCTTAACCAAAAACCTGATCTCAACTCCAAACTTCTCCCCAAAGCAACCTGGGCTTCAGGACCCACATAACCTCCCTCCATGATCACTGAAAAACCATCCCAATCACTCCCCAGAGGCCTGTGGGAGGGTAGGGAACAAAGTCCCTTATTTTTGTCTGCCACCTCCTTCCCTCCAGCTTAGTCTAGTCTTAGGATCTCAGAGTTAGAATAAAAAGGGTCATCCAATTCAACCCCTTCATTTTACTGATGAGGAAACAGGTCCAGAGACATTAAATGCCTTGCTCACAGTCACAAATAGCTATGCTGGGATTTGAATTCATGTCTTCTGAGTCTCAACTCTGTATTTCTGTGTGCTGGGGGTGTGTGTGGGGGGGGGTTAGGCAGTGAAGTCATCCACGGGTCCAGGAGAACAGTTGAGGAATGCCCTCTGGCACACGGGGGACACAAACGATCAGGTGAAGCTCCTCTGGAAAGACCCAAGGAACGTGGGCTGGAAGGACAAGACATCTTACCGATGGTTCCTGCAGCACCGGCCGCAAGTGGGCTACATCAGGTGAGTCCCAAACCCCAGCCCTGACCCAAGTTCCACCCCCAACCCTGGTTGTAGGGTCCTTCCTCCAACCTCCCTCCAACCTGATTACTAAGGCTAATACTAACCCTGACCATATCCCCAACCTCATTTTAGCCCAACCTAGGGTGAACCACTCATTTTTACCCAGATTTTAGCTTTAGTCCCAGTCCCACCAGACCTTGATGTAGCACCAGCCCTAACTCTAATCCAAAACAACCCGTGAGGCCTGAAATCCAAAGCCAGTCCATAGCTCTCTGCCCATTCCCTGGTGTTTGATACACCAGGCCCCTTTCTGACCAGGGCTAGAGCTATTCCCCTCTTAGGACTTCTGGCTTCCCAGGCCCTGCCCCCCAGGATTGAGGGCATTTGCATATTGGGGGAGGTGATAGTTTCTAAGGGACCTGCCTGAACCCTGGGCTGCCTCCCGTTCCAGGGTCCGCTTCTATGAGGGGCCTGAGCTTGTGGCTGACAGTAACGTGGTGCTGGACACAACCATGCGAGGAGGCCGCCTTGGTGTCTTCTGCTTTTCCCAGGAAAACATTATTTGGGCCAATCTCCGCTATCGATGTAATGGTATGAGGGGCTTAGAGTACAGGAGATGGACAGGAGCTAGAGAACCATGGAGGGGAGGGAAGGGAGATAGTAACAGAGTGGAGGGCCAGAGTCTTGGGAAGGGGAGGCCCACCAGAAGGGGGCCCATGGGAACCCCAGGAATCCAGAAGCACCTCCTGGTCCAAAAGTCAGTAACTATTGGGGAAGAGTCAAAGCCTAAGTGCTAAATGAGGACTTTACTCTGTGGTCTCCAGGAGAGGGGAGGGACAGATACTGGCCCTAGTCTCATTGGCCCATGGGACTCTGGTTCTTGCAGACACCATTCCAGAGGACTATGAGGCCTATCGTCTGCAACAAAACTAAAGCCAGAGGAAGGGGGTGGCCACCTGCTCCTGGCCAATGCCCCCCCAACCCCTGTACATACCACACCACTAACCCCCAGCCCGGAGGGCTGCAGGAGATGCACACACTGGGGCCCCTACAGCAGCGGGCCCACAGGGCAAGGTCAACCAGGTGGCCCCATGGCAACATCCTCAGTACCCTGTATCCCCTGGAACAAGGATGGGGGAGAGACTGTGGGGGCTGCCATTCCCCCTCCCTGTGGACGGTGGGAGGGAGGGGGAAGGAAGCAAGCAGGAAGGACAATAAACACCTCAGTTCATTCCCACTGCTCTTGTCATCAGTCCAGGGCTGGGAGAGGGGAACTCGGCAAGACTGGCCTGCCCCAGTGGCTTCCCACAGATTTTCTGGTTTACAAGCACATTGCCTCCAAGTGTCCCTCTGAGCACTTAGGCTCTATTCACATACCAGTGTATGTTTACACATACACGAGTCTGCACACCCGTGGCCTGTGTGTTCTTGGGTGGATGTGGATGGAGCTAGGCGTGACTTTGGCACCAACCAGGAGGCCAGAAGAGAGAGGAAAAATCGACCAGCCAGAGACGAAAACATTTGAATTTTATTACATTTCCTTTACAAAGAATGCAAAGATACAAAGACAAAAGCGTCCACAGGAAAAAGTGAATGGGGCTGAAGTGGGGCGGGGTCAGGGAGCCCGGGTACAGTCCAGATGGGCTGGGCCAGGCAGGGCCGGGCACCTGCAGCCTGGCCTGGGTGCAGACACAGACAGGGGCCACCTCCAAACTCCCACTTCTACCTACCAAGAAAGCAGAGCCCAGAAAGCTCTGGAGCCCGGGGGCTGGAGGGTGCAGACGTTGGACAGAAGGGGTTTGCATATATCAGTGAGACCAGACAAAAGTCCTCAGGTGCACAGACAAGTTGCTGAACCCTCCAAAAGGCAGCTTGTCAACATTTCTAAATCCCATTCATTCCTCCCCCAGACTCCTTTTGCTGTTTGCTGGCCAGAGGCAATCAGGGTCTCGGGACTCCTGGGGATGGTCTAGGACTCTCATTCCAAACTGCCTGGGTTATCAACCACCCCCCTCTCCCACCTGGTGGGGGAGCTCGGCCTCATTCCCAGTTTGCCCTCAAGACAAGAGCAGGGCCCAGCACCAACACTGACCTATCCCAGCCCCCTGAGTCAGTCAGGCCAGATGAAAATGAGGCCTCCCCCAAGCCAGGATGGCCCTAGGATCAGGAAGAGGCAAGGTCAGCACCTGAAGGAGCCCTTCCCAGTGGGATGAGGGGTTTAGAGGGGGGTTTGGGGTGGTTACACTGACCAGCCCCATTTCTCTGGATGTGGCCACGGTGGGCTGAGGAGTAGTATTTAAGGCCTGACCAGCAGCTCCAGGAACCTGGGGCTTCAAGACCTGCCCTGCCCTGCCTTGCCTTGTCCTGCACCTGGGAAGCCTCCAGGCTCCAAGAACAGGCTTCCAGGGGCTCCTGCCCTATCAGTCTCAATTTTCTTTGTTCCCCAAACACCCTGGGCCTGGGGCCCAGCTGTACACCACCTTAATTCCCTTGGGGGTAAAGGCTGGTCCCTTACCTAACCAAAGTGTGAGGAGGGATTGGGGGAGGGGGGTATGGTGGGATTGGGCCTATGGGATTCTACCTATGGACTCTCCCTTTCACCCAGTCTAAGTTCCTGCTCCATTGGCAAATTGGGGAGAACCAGCCCCCGATTTCTAGCAAAGGAGCAGAGAAGGGACTTAGTCTATAGATCCCCTGAGCTCTTAGCACTTGGGTCCAAGTAAGGTGAGGAGACGGGGAAAGAGAAGGGGATAAGGATGTATCTGATGCTGTCCTTTGGGGTCTGATCCCCCAATCTGTGGATTAACCAGGGCTTTGCTTTTCTGCCTGCCCACGAACTCCTCAGAGCAAAGGGTGGCTGTCGGGCAGAAAAGAATGTAGACTTCCATCCCTGGAGGCCCTCTGCAGGTGGAGTGAGCCCCATAGGGCCTAGGGACCCCACAAGCTAGCAGATGGCCTTCCCCTGAAAGCTGGGACTCCCTTTCAGGAGGCTGAACCAGAACTCAAGAACATCAGGGACGTTAGGATTCTTAGAGACTGGCCAATCCAACCCTCTACATTTACAGATGAAGAAACAGCGGCCACCAGGAAGAAAGAGGCTTTCCTAAAGTCACATAATGAGCCTGGAGCACAATCAGGAATTTCTGACTCCAAGGCCAAGGTTCTCACCACCTTACCATGCTGCCCTGGCAGCCCAGAAGGCTGCCCCAGGCAGGGAAACAAAGCTGGTGGCCTCCTACCTTTGTAACCTCCTCCACAGGCTAGGTCTTCTCTCCTCAACAGAATTCTGGCCCTCCTGCCGGGTCCCCACACCCAGCCAGGTGAGGAAAGCCCCCCAGACAGAGAGGCAGTACAGCGTCCCGGAAGGACCTCTGGCCAGCTGAGTCAGGATGGTGTCCAGGCTTCTCCTGATGTTAAGCAGGGGACGGCTAGACTAACTAATCTGTCCATGAATTTGGACTGAGGAGGTTAGCCCTTGGTAGAACATTGCCTCTTAGGTGCTAGGGCTGAAATTCTAGGAGCTGCCACTAGATGGATGGCAGTACTGGGAGATGCCCTAAGCAAGGGCCTTACAGTCAGGAAACCCTACTTTCCTCAGCCAGTGGGATGTGCAGATGCTGACAGCAGGTCATGCCTGGTGCTGAGATCACAGGGCAAGAGGGCAATGGGAGAAATCACCAGTGCTAGAGGATGCTAGAGTGCAGCAAGCCTCCCACTCACCTGGGCGGCTCACAGGACACTGGACTGCCAGGGGGCCTTCTCCTGATAATCAGAAGTGCAGATTGGGAAAATGCCAATTCCCAGCTGTTGAGCCAAGCCCTGCTAAGGAAGGAGGCTTCTTTGTCTCCTGGGGCACAAAAGGAGCTCTAGTTATCCAAATGGAGCCAGCCTGGTGTAGAGAAAAGGTGGAGGGGGATCCCTGGGTTCAAACCCTGGCTCTGGGACTTCCTCTCACTGCATGAGACCTCCCTAGTGTTGTCCAGCACTGAACCCTTGGATCCTAAGAACTGTGACTCGATCACAAGGGGCCCATGCAAGTCTGCCTTCTAAGGGCAGGCCCTCACTGTTCCCTAGTCTCCTGGTCCTCTGGTCTCCTTTCTGCCCCTTCACTGAAGAGGCAGTGGCAGCCCCTGAGCCTCAAGACACATCATCTGTACCATCCTTGCTAGAGTAAAAGGAAGGGCTGGGCAAAGGACTGAGGCAGCTAAATGCAAATAAGAAGGTAGGGTAGGGAGTGGGGCTGACAGCCAGGATGCCAGCTGCTTCCTGCAGCAACAGAGGCAGGATCGAAGGCATGAGAGAGCCTGGAGGAGGGAGCCCCAGAGATGGACAAAACTGTCCCTGGTCCCTCAACTCGGCTTCCCTCTCAGGATGGCCATTGTCTCTGCAGCCCTAAGGAGGCGAGGGGAAGAAGACCAAAGGAGCCCAGGGGCAGGGTGGGATAGGCCTGACAGTGCCCACTGCCCACTGGGGACCTTCACATCAAAGGGTCTTTGTCTGACTGCCTTCCTGGGAGAAATCAGTGTTGAGACAGAGGGCAGAGGAGTATCTCAGTCAATGGGTGGAGTTCCTGGAGTCAAGGTGGACTCCAGTAAAAATGTCCAATTAGACAAGGGCACCAAGGTGAGTGGGGGAAAATTCAGTCTACTGTACTGGGGATATTTCATCAATAGCAGGAGGAACTAATTCCTAGGATTTAGGGACAAAAGGGCCTTTTAGAGATCAGTGTTCCAACTCCCTCATTTAACCCATGAGGAACACAGTTCAGAAATAGCAGAGCTGGGATCCCAACCAAAGATCTCTGATTCCAGAGAACTACGTGAGCACCAGTGGCCCATGCTGGCTGCTCTGGCAAAGGAAAGGACAAGGGGCAGTGGAAAACAAAAGTTTCTCTTTCCATTACTCTCATCCCATCCTCCTCCCCAGCCTGGGCCTGGGACACCCAGCTCCTGGATTCTTTCTCCAGAGAAATAAACTGTGAATGAGGATGGGGGTAGGGTGATAGCCCGAGGCTTCCCCAACCTTGTGTTCTTGGAGAGGGAGCTCAAGAGAGACCTTAAGAACTGGTCTGACAACAGGGAGTACAAGAGAAAGAGGAGAGGCCACAGGAAAGACCTTGAGTTTAGATCTGCAAGGGCCATCTGGCCCAACTGCCTCATTTTACAGGTGAGGAAACTGAGGCTCAGAGACTTGAGATGACTTGCCCATGGCCACATGGCAGATCTGGGATTCACAAGGACCCCTGATTTCAAATTCAGTTTTCTCTGGACCCCAGTGCTGCAGGGCAGGGCAGAAGTCAGCCCATGAGAGAGACCCAGCTCTCTGTGGCTTGACAAGGAAGGCTCTTGGGGAATGGGGTTCAGTTACTTGGCTGCCTAGTCCTGCCTTCCACCAGATCACAGGGAAAGGAAAGGGCCTTAAGGAGTACATAGCCCAAGAACTCTTCACTTGGGGTTCAGGAATCTGTTTTTAAAATATTTTGGCAATCACGTTTCAATAAAATTGGTTTCCTTTGTAATGGCCCCAGTGGAGATGCCTCTGACAAAAGTCCCAAACAGGACATACTCTCATCCCTGCCCTACCCAACGCTGTCAGAGCCATGAGGCCTTGACATAAGCAGAGAGGCCTCTCCATGGTCCACCCTGCATGACCTAGGTTTGGAGGAGAGACCGAGGCTCAAGCCCCAGATCCAACCACTCTGAGCTCAGTTCGAACTCCTCCCTTGTAAGATAGAGGGTGCTCAGAAGCCTTCCTGTTGTAACCCCTCACAGGGCTGCTGTGGGGAAAGTGCTTTGTAAAGAACTGAATACACTGGAGAAATCGGGGCTCTTAGGACCCATGAGCCAGACACCTCAGCTGCGTTTGCACCAAGTTCTCATCTCTAGCCCTAATTTCCAGGTCCAAGGTGTTGAAGCCTCTTACTTAGAGCTCAAGGAGGCTGCCTGTTTCCTGCCTGTTCAGACAGAGGTGACAGACTATGCCAGAAAGAACCTGTGACCCAACTGTCTTTACAGATGAACAAACTCAGCCCCAAACACATTAGCCTAAACTCACACTAGCAGCAAGCGCAGGACTTGAACTCAGCTCCTCTGACTCCAAATGCATGCATCTCCTCATGAATGTGGACACACACATTGCCCCCTCCCGCCTTCACCCCTAGTTGCCCCAAACACACACAGACAGTGGCTGTTCTCCCCTCTGCCCTGTCCTTACACATGAGGGAGGTCTGTCTAGTTAACCTTCCACTGGGGCCTGTGTTTGGGTCAAACCTGCTCAAGCATCTGATGAAATACTGCACTCCACTGCTTCCCCCCCCCCCCGACCTAGCTGCCTTTCTCAATCCTGTACAAGTACAAAAAGCAGATACACAGGAAGGAAGGGGCTGGTCCTGCCTACATCATGATCTTCCCATTGGCTTCTCAGCTCCCTGAGGGAAAGACACCTTAGTCAGTCATCTCTGTTCCCTACAGCACAGGGTGCTAGGAAAGACAAACATCTGTGTCCTTAATGAGCAGCACTCAGAAAATGGGGAACAGAAAGGTTGGGGGTTAGGGATTTGTGGGTTCATTAACAAAGATGACTTGAAGAGTTCATTGTTCCTTGGGGACATTCTGCCAACGTTCCCCTCGCCTCCCCAGGATTGTTCAAGGCCCAAATATAAAACAAGCAATAAACAATATGGAGAGATTGTTTGTTTGGGGGGAGGCAGCTGGCTCTTTTTAAGGGAATACTACAGTGGCCCAAGAGCATCCCCACAGGCCAGGAGGGTCTCCCCAAGCAAGATATGGAATCCAGCGGCTGGATGAGCCAGAAGATGCTGGAAATCTAAAGCCTGATGGGATGGGGGCAGGGAGCAGGAGGGGATAGCATCTGAGGCTTATTCCACCTTGTACGGAGTGGCATAGTGACAAGGAAGCTTCCTGAAGACCACTGTTATTTCCTGATCCTGCATTTCTGGTAGAGCTCTGCTAGACAGAGAGGCCAGACAGCAATGGCCGGCCATCTAGAGGGAGTGTTTGGAGGACAGGATCTTGTGGCCCAGGACCTCAAAGAGCTGAGGGCAGAATTCTCAGCATCAACCTACCCATCTTGGCCCTGTCTGAGGAGCCAAGCAGCAGATGCCCTTGACTTCTAATGGGGGTGGGGAATTGGGATTATTGGTTTTATTGATTTCCTTTAAGAAAGAAAAATATTTAAAAACTTGTAACAGAGGGGGTGGGGAACAAATGAGCCTTGGGCTCTAGTTCTGGCTCTGCCACTAATTAAGATACTCTACCTTGGGTAAGTCACCCCCTCCTATGGACCTCAGTTTCTGCCTTCATAAAATAAAGGGACTAGACTGGAATCTAATCACTAGATGATCACTAAGGTCCTTTCCCGCTAATTCAAAATTTCTGATTTGATGTTCTGTGTTCTAAGGGCCCTCCCAGGTCTGACATCCTGTGTTCTAAGGGCCCTCCCAACTCTGACTTTCTGTGTTCTAAGGGCCTTCCCAGCTCTGACATTCTCTGCTCTAAGGGTCTTCCCAGCTCTGACATTCCTAGTTCTAAGGGCCCTCCCAGCTCTGACATCCTGTGTTCTAAGGGCCCTCCCAGCTCTGACATCCTGTGTTCTAATGGCTTTCCCAATTCTTATGATCTATATTCTAAGAGTCCTGCCACCTTGGATGTTCTGGGATGCTATGGCTCAAGAATACAGGAGTCATAGTAATACCCACTCTCTCTCCAGGAGGAGTTTCAAAAAAGCTTTTTTTTTTTTTCCACAGGAGTTCCCTCTGTCCAGGAAAAGGTTTTGAGCAGCACAGGACATTGGCCATGAGCTCATTAACATGCGGGCGCAGCCCTGAGACACATGTGTCCTGCTGCCGCCTCCAGTCCCATGCAGGTCTCATGCAGGCGGCACAAAAGTCAGCCGGTGTCGATCCAGGTTTACAGAGAATGCAGACATCAGTACTATATACATGATGCAAAACAAAGCCCCCTCCCACCCCTAGGTTCCTAAACGGCAATAAATTGCAAAAATCTACAGGGTCTCTTTGTAATCACAGTATTTTCTACATGAGGAGAGTGCAGCTTCCATTGGTTGGTTGCTTTTTTGCAAAAAAGATCGGCAAACACAACAGTCTTTCCTGGGGAGAATGTTAGAAAAACCAACTAGAAATCCACTGGCGGACAACAGTGTGGAATTAACCCTTTGAGACAGAGAGAATGAATGCCCTGGGAGGTCACTGTTCAAAAGTCCTTGGCACCAAAGTCAAAACCAAACGGTTTCATTTTTTCCACTCAAGTAATTCCCTTCTTATTGGTGGCTTGAAGGTTCCCGTTTCTTGCCTCAGGCTGAGAGCAGTGAACCAGCGGCATTAATTTCTTTGGTGGCTAAAAATCGAACCCCCTTCCCTAACCCTCTATCCCAGTCCCTGGTACTGGTAGTGCTGCTCGTTTCTCTGACCCTCCCATTCACCTGGACTCCAGGTGCCCAGCTGAAGAAGGGGCTTGAAACTGTCCCCAAACTATAAATTTTATAACGAGGTTTTCTGATCCAAAAGTTTACACGAGTGACAAAGAGAAAAAACCCATTTTATCAAACCATTCGAGTCTCACCCTCTTGGTCTCACCCATAACCCCAGTGGTGGAGGGATGCTCAGTGGGTAAGATATGGGATAACTTGGCAGCACATCTCATATCTTCAGGGTGTTCCCAAGATGGCCCCCCGTGTGACATTCAGTTTCTCAAAGGGTTAATACAAGTAGCGGGGCTGCCTCTCTCTTCGGGGTTGGAGACAAGGGACCCCTGTCTGTGCCTGTCATCCCCTTCCACATCACGCACCTCCAGAAAGGGACCAAACACAGAGAGAGAGAGACAGAGAGACAGATAGATATTGGCTAAATTAGATGGTCCCCAATGCCTTGTCTGAGAATTGCATCCAGATGGGTGATTTTATTAAGGCCATTTTTTTAAAAGTTCTACTTACAATTCTAATAATAAACAAACTCTCTTATGTACATGTAGTTTTGTCTTTGTTTTTTTGTTTTTGTTTTTTAAAAAAAAAGACCACGTTCTCCAAGGTAGCATTTAGCAACATCGTGTCCCTGTAAAAAACTATCCACAACACAATCTGGTTAGTGAATGGAACAGACCAATACCTTCCAAACTGGATGCTTCATTAAGAGACAGTGGTTTAAAAAAAGAACGTCTCACAAACAAGCATTTTCGTGCACAAGGTTTGGCGGGCCCGACTGGGCGGGGACACCGACTCAATGAACAAACCGAACTATCAGAAAGCAACAAAACTTGCAGGAAGCACAGAAAATTTGCACAATACCTTTGGCTGTTCTGAAGGAAAGGACTGTGATCGTCTTTATGAAAGTAACTCAAGCTCTTATGGGCGTATACCTCTTCCATTGGAAATGGTCATTTTGGGGGGGAGGTGGGAAGCAGGAGTAGGGAGTAGGGAAGGTAGAAGTAGAGAAAAGAAAAAATAAACACAGCATTAGCAGAGGAAAACAAGCAGATGCCAGGAGCATGGGAGAAACGGACGAGATTTTCTGGAGCCTTAAATGGAGGAGACAGGGAGCCCTTCCCACCCTCCACCCCAGTTCTTCAGGAGAGAAAGGAAGGGGGAAAATCAAGTTTCAGAAGCTTCTGTTCTAAGAACAAAACGATCCCCTTGCCCTTCACGTCACCTTAATTAGAATGGTTAGAAAAGAGCCCAGAAGCATGGAGGAGGATGAAAGTTATGAAGGGCATGGACAGAAGTATGGTTCAAGGAGCTCAGCCACCCCTGGATTTCTTGAAGCACACAGAAATCTAGCTATAACTCATGGCCTTATGGGTCTCCCCACAGTGTCTCTTTGGGGGGGATATCCCACTCTGCCTCCTTCACCCTCCCGGCTCATTCCAAACTGAGGTGGGACACGGAGCACCCCCTGAAGGAGAAAGATTAGAGTCTGACAGTGACCGCCCCTCTGGCATTTTGGACAACTGCACTGGGGAGGAGAAAACAAAATTAACTCTGATGTGATAAAAATGAAAAGGCTTTTCTTTTTTATTTTGGGGAGGTGGTATACGCTTGACAAAATCATATCTGAATGAGTTGCCTTCTATGCATTCCCTTCATGAGCATTTACTACCAGCTAGGAGAAAATGATGACAATTCAAATGCAAAGATCAGGGGCCAGGGTAGAAGTTGTAATTTGTCAAGTTCCATCACGGCAAAGACTGCTGAATGAAGACAAACCTACCTACAACCACCAAACTTTTCAGACGTGGAGGGTTTGGGGACCCTTGGTAAACAGTTAAAAACGAACCCGAACCTCATAATCCCTCCTTATCTGTCTGGTCTGGCAGGCCCTGCGTTGGTCTAAGAGTACATGGAAGTTTCAAACAGGAACTCAGGGGAAGCAGGGAACAGAGTGAGAAGAGCAGCTGACCCACAAGCAGGAGGCCTGGCTTCAAGCTGTGATCAGATTTCCTGTGGGACCTTGGCAAGTCCCCACCCCTCCAGGTTTCAGTCTCCATCTTTGTAAAGGTGTGGGTTGGACTAGGTGAGGGGTTCTCAACCTGGGACCCACGAACTTGTGTTTTTTTAATACTCTGCTCACTGTATTTCAACATAATTGGTTTCCTCTATAATCCCATATATTTTGTGTATTTAAAAACAGGATTCTGAGAATGGCTCCATGGGCTTCACCAGACTGACTGCCAAAGGGGTTGGGGACACAAAAAAGTCAAAGGACCCCTGGGCCACGTGATTAATAAGGTCCTCCCACATCTGGGAATACAGGATTCTAGGAAGAGTCCTTCAACCAGTCCCACTATGGGACTTCCCCTAGTTCGGCGGTGATGTCCCCAGTGGGGCAGGTCTGTAAGGAGGCTGATAGAAACCCAGCCTTTTCAGGCCCTGCCTGGCAGGGCCCTAACTCACCACCTCCCAGAGAGTTTGGCTGGTCTGATCACTTATTTGGAGACACTGGAAAGGTAACATTCTTTATTTAGGCTTAGATGTTGTTGTGATTTGTTTCTGGTTGAGAGCTGTTTAAAATTCCAGTTGGTTTAAAAATATAGACTATTCCTGCATATCCTTTTGGGAATCGAAACACAAGTGGATGCACTGTACAGACATACAAGGGCATTAATGGCTGGATGGAGTTCAGTTATGTCTCAACTATCCAAATACTTAAATACAAAACAAAACAAAAACAGAAAAAAAATCACAAATTCCTTAAATAACAGTATGTAAAGTTAACTGAGAACACATAACAGGTAATGAACAATAATAAAAAATAAGTAAGTCAAAAAATTCCCCACCTTTCCTCGGACTCCTCACAGGAAGGAGACCCTCCATTCCTGCTCAGGAATTGTATGACTGGGGTAGGACTGGAAAGGCTTGGCAGGGCCAGGGACAGGAATGGGGATGGGGGTGGGATGAGGAAGAGGAACGAGGACAAGGAAAGCAAGTAAGTCTGTCCAACTTGGCCACAGAAGTCATTCTAGCTGCTTTAAATCTTCTGTTCTCTCCTTCATTTTCACCAGGTAATGAATTATAGTACTTTTTGTGTGCTCAGAAATATAAAAAGAAATCTCTCAAAATAGTGTTTCTGTTTGCTTTTGTATGCCCTCTCTCTCTCTCTTTCTCTCTTTCAGGGGGAGGGATGCATCCATTCAACAAAGCCCTCTAGGATGGTGCCTCACCTAGCTGCTGCTCCCTGGGTCCCAGAGAACACGGTTTTGCCAAGGGCTTGAGAAAAGGCAGTGAGGGCTGAACCAGTGAGGAAACACATCAGAAAATGCACAAGGCATATCCACACGGGAGAAGCGCCATTACAGTAGGAAGCGGCTGTAACCAAGCAGTCAGGGAGGCAGAGCCCCCAGAGCTCTGCTTTCTCCACCTCTGGGTCTGAGGAAGGGCCCCAGAGTTATCAGCCTGGAGACTGAGAGCCTGGAAGCAGGATGGGAAGGGGGGGAGGGGATGACAGCAGAAATGGCCACTTGAGGAGTACATGGATACCAGCCAATGGTTTTGGTATCTTACAGAGAGAGACTGCTCAGGCGGTGGGCACGATGCTTCACATTGGTGACCACATACACCCCCCCCCTCCTAGTGCAAGAACAAATTCACAACCTCACGCTGGGACTTGGGCGGGAAGGCGGATGCAGGATCCAAACTCATTCAAATGGCAACGAGTAGACTGAACCAGAGGGTCCAAGATGGCACCGGGGGTGAGGCTGGGGGGTGAGGGGACGAGGGGGTGGCAGCACTGCAAGCTTAGAACGACAAGCTTTACTCAATTGAATGGGGGCAGAGCGGACGCTCTCAGGAACCATGGAATCTGACTCCACTGACCCGTGGGCTGTATTCAGTTCAGCTGGGCACCAGGAAGGTGGCACGTTCCTAGGCTCAAGGTTGTCCACACCCTACAGCCGGTCCATTCGGAAAGTGTCCTCTGTGGCAGGGTCAGTGAGGACCATGTCAGGATCATTGAGCATGTGAAGTCCATCTAGGGTTAAAGGGTCAATCTTGAGTTCGTCCAGGGGGAACTGGGAATCGGCATCAAAACTGACATCACCGACTCCTGCCAAAGTGCTGGTCAGTTCTTTTGATAAACTGGGAGGGGACTCCCCTGTCACTGGAATGGGAGAGGAGACACAAAAATAGGATTAGCTTTTCCACTTAACATCCCCATCTGGAGAAAAAGGAATAGAAATTCAAAGAGCAGGCAGAGTTCGGCTCATTCGATGTCTCAGGCTATATCAGAAAAGAGAAAAGTAGATTCTAACTGGTAACATTTGAGCTTTACGCATCATTGTCATCGATATGAAGGGGGACACGAAGCCTTGGGGGAAGAGGCTTAACGTAAGAGCCCAAACTCATGCTCAGAGCTGCCTTTGTAAGCCACCTAGGGTGTATGGGTGCGAGTGAGAGGGACATCAGGAATGTCAGAGCTCGGAAGGCCTTTAGAACACAACATGGGAAAGAGAGAGGGGCTGCGATGGCTCTGCCGCCAATTACTGTGAGAGAGCAGGGGCCTGATCAGGAAGGAGGCTTTACACCATCTCAAGTTGCTCCTGAGGACCTCCTAAGTGACTTCCCTTAAGATACATACGTCAGTCAACATAGTAAATTAAAATGCGCAAAGTGAGGCTCCACTCTTGCCTCTATAAAAGCAAACCCCTGCACACAAAGGGGATGTGTGTTTGCTGTCAGAAACTGTACTCTCTGGGGTTCACAGTTACTCCATGAACACTCTGCCTGTACGTGGTCCAATGGCTCTCTAAATGGCAGCTCAGTAACTGCTTAACTGTATTCTCATTGTAGAACAACGCATGCTCTGGTGTGAGTTGTCTCTTCCTCCAGGAGGCCACAGGACACTATGGAACAAGGCCCCATCTGGGAATCTGAAGACCTGGTTTAGAGTCTGACTCAGCTGTGGGCAAGACTGCAGGCAAGTCTGGTGGGTCTCAGCTTCTTCATCTGTAAAACACTTATCAGACTTCAGAATCTGGTCTCTTTGGGCAGGGAAGCCTGCTGCTACATAAGAAGGGCCAGCCCAGGCCACTACTCCTCCACTCCAGGAATGCAAGTCCAAGTCACCCAATCTTTAAAGTGGAGCATATAGAACACTTTCCCCAAGAAATCTCACCATATTGACAGCCAATTCTAAGCCCTAACCCCCAGCACAATTCATGCCTGCCAATAGATAGATAGATGATACACATATACACACACACATGCCCGCATACACACACACATTCAAAATCACTTATATAGGGGCGGCTAGGTGGTACAGTGAATAGAGTACCGGTCCTGGAGTCAGGAGGACCCGAGTTCAAATGCAGTCTCAGACATCTAACACTTACTAGACCTGTGACCTTGGGCAAGTCACTTAACCCCAATCTCCCTGCCCTTCCCCCTCCAAAAAAGCAAAAAAATACCCAAACCCAAAATCACTTATATAGCACCAGAAAATGTGCATGTGGTAACATACTGAAGCGTATCTGCATTTCTAGAAATGTATTTGCATGTTCCTTGTCTTAAGGGAAGATATTAATTTCAGCACAATTTGACAAATATTCATTAAATGCTGACTAGGTACAAGGCCTTGTGTTAGGCATGAGAGATAAAAAAAAAAAA
>NW_027185593.1:1048287-1085712 GCF_028583685.1 Petaurus breviceps papuanus | reverse complement strand
GGGGGGGGGGAAGGTGCTGGTGCTGCTGGGTGGGGAGGTGATGGTGCTGATGATGGCTAGCAACAGCAGAGAAAGAAAGGAGAGCTGTAGAAGTCTGGCCCCAGGTTCTACAGGGAGAGGGAGAATCTTACCTGTAAGGATGATGTTGGGGATGTTTCCGTGGCTTGAGTAGTTTAGCTGCTGTGCATCCTGAAGGCTGCTGTGACTCCCTGTCAGTCCCATCATGGCAGCCTGGGAGTAGTTAAGTGTGGAGCAGGGGCTGTAGAGGCTGTTAGAGCTGATAGCGTTTTCAATCATATTAAACTGTTCCAGCTGAAGATCAAAGCACAAACCAAGCATTACCCCAACCACATCAGGCCAGAGGATCCTGCTACCATGTCCAGCTCAGACTGTGCATACAATTCATCTCCAGAGGACAAGCAAATACATGCCCTAACTGATTTCTGGACTCTTTACCCATGTCTTTTTCCATCCAATTCAAGTGGGTTAAATGCTTGTTGAATGAATGAATGAATGAATGAATGATGATGGCTCCTGCTGGCATTTTTAAAGAACTGCAAATAATCTTAGGAGAGAGTCTGCTAAGCTTTTTCCAGAGGAGGAAAGGCATTGCCTTAGGGCATTGGCAAAGCCTTGTTCTCTGCCATCTCGACTCAAGCTGGCACAAAGGCAGACATGCTTATCATATCTACAGACAGTGATGCCTTCTGATTTGCGGTTCTGACTCTTCTCCTTTCTTTTGTTCTCTCATTAACCTTGGAGGACAAGGTGCAGAAATGGGGTGCTATTTGCCTGAAGGAGTGAAACAAAAACCACCCAAATGGTGCCTGTTGCCCCTGGAGGCCTCTGAGTTGCGATTCTAACCAACAGCCTCCTTTCTCACCTTTCTTCTTTACGAAGCACTTCTCAGACACTGCCTCCCTTGACACTTCACAGTGTACCCCTGAAGTGAGCAGGAATCCAAATCCACTTTGCAGATAAGGAACTAGAACTCACTCAGCTTGGGTTAAATGACTCACCCACAGTCACAAAGCTATACCATGACAGAGCCAGCACTTGAACCCAGGCCCTTGGATTCTGTGTCAGAGAGTAAGGAGTCTCTTTGCCACATTCAGCAGGTCAACTCTGATATCAGTGAAGTGGAGGGCCCTCATAGGCCATCAAGAATGATCTTTTATTTGACAGATGAGGGAACTGAGACCCAAAGAGGTCAAAAGATCATAGGAGCACAGATCGAGCAGAGGGACCTCAGAGGTCCAAGGTCTGCATTTTATAGAGTAGAATACTGAGTCCCAAAGCAGAGAAGCCCAGGTCCTCTACCTCCCCTTAATCCCAACCTCATACTCTTTCCTATGAGAAGCCTGCTGAGAAAGGCTTCCATATGACCTAATACGATGTGTTAGAAAGAGTCTTGACCTGGGATTCAGGAAACCTGGGTTCTAATACTGATCCTGCTACTCCATCCATAGTTTGTGACCCTGAGCAAGTCACTAAACCTGTAAGGGCTTCCCTGTTAGGCTAGGTGATTTCAAAGGTCCTTCTTCTGGCTGTAAAAACTTCCATTTCACATGGCGATTTTCCTAAGTGAAATGCCAGAGTTCACTGGTTGGAGAAAAAAGGACCTGGAGGCTGGGATCAGACCCTGTGGTACAAGGAGAGTGGCCACAGCCACAGAGGGAAGCAGAAAGTGGCCCACTCTGGTAGCCAGGAGAAGTGGACATGCCATTCTAAGCAGGAAGCTTACAGGGCTCACCTGATGGGACAGGGCATTAGCCTGCCTTGCTGTCATCTGCTGATCATAAAAGGAGTCCCCAAAGACGCTGCCCAGGACGGAAGAGTGCTGCAGATAAAAGAGAGTCCTGCTGTTGTGAGATCCCCCATATCTAGCGGGCCACAGAGAGGTGGCAGGCTGCTGAAGCCACTCAGAGCAGCTCTGCTCCATGCTCGGCTCAGTCGCCCTAACCAACAAGGCTCAGACTTTTTAGACACTGGCTGCTGGCCTGACTATGGCCACGACAAAAGACAGAAACAAAACGGTCCCTCGAGGAGCTTACATCCTACTGGGGATGAGTTTGTTCTCCACTAAAAGTACAACCAGCAGAGTGCTGTAACTGGTAATGTGGAGAGAGCCACGTCCCCCTGGGGCAAACAGCAAGGCTCCCCATCCTTTCTGCAGAGGTGGGCCCCGAGAAGACGAGCAAGTCACACCTAACCTCCCGGCTGCCTCAGGCAAGGCCGTTCCTCTGACAACAATTAACGGCTGTGACACTGGCCCAGAAAGTGCACGTGTCCACACGTGCTCCTGCCAGAACAGCCTGGCTGCCTGGGATTCCAGGAAGGAAAGCCTAGAGGCTCCTAAACCTCAACTACCCAAAATGTACAGGACACGTCAAGGACAGAAACAGACAAACAATGATGCGAAGGCCAAGCTCAGCCACTCAGGAGCAACTTTGCCATTTCCATAATTTCTGATTTTGCAGGAAATTCCTTATTCAAACTATGCCACTGGTTACCAGCCTGTCCCTCTCACTTCAAGGCCTACCCCACAAGCTGATGGGCTCATGTGGCTCCTCCTCCTCCCGTCCTCTGCATTAAGATGGGAGTTCTAGAGAGAGTGGGCCTAGGAGCCTGTAAGGGTAGATGCCAACATGGCTTCTGACCTCCTAAAATCCTAGACCTGAGGCTGGAGGAGCTCCCTCCACGACACCCCTGATAAGCCCAAGGAACTCCAGCCATGGGGAGTTCACGACTTCCAAAGACAGTCGGTCTCTTCCAGTAGAGAAGGCTCTGATGTTTACAAAACTCTCCTTTACCTGTCTCCCTTGGTGGACTCGGACAAATTCCCAGTTAAACTGAATGAAATCCAACCAAGGCACAGAGAAGAGAATTCTGCCTTCAATGATCAGGATATAAATAAACTTTAGTAACCATCGTCTGCCTAGGGAGTGTGAACACACAATGGTCCAGCAAGACACTGTGGCCACCAGAGGAGTCCCTCTGCTCAAATGTAGGACACAGGCATAGAGCTGGAGACCATGGAGTCACCTCATCGAACAAGGGCTAGGAAAACATGCAGCAAACTTCCTTCCAGAATGCTCCCCCCAGGGTGCTCGTGTGCATGTGTGTGTACATACACACACACACACACACACACACCACACATGCCCCCCCCCCTCTGTCAGCCAGAATTCTCCACGAATGTCTCTTACAAATCTTCCAACAGTTCTTTATAAGAGGGAGTCGATGTAAAACTAGCAAAACACCTACTTTTACAGAGCTATTAAAACAAGAGAAAAGAAATCTGTCTCCCAACAAGCCGAGCCTGCTGAAGGACGCCCACACCATGCTCGGAGACCCATGGTTTGGAGAAAAACAACTCACGTCCTGATCATCAAAGCAGGCCAAGGCTGAGCCAGAAAGGCTGGATCCAGGTGCTCTCTGGGTGGGTAGGGGCTGAATGGTAGTGGTTCCCCAGAATATAAAATGTCTACACAGATGACCCAGGAAATAATAACAGTGGGATCTCTAAGCCAGGAGGTGCTGGGCTAGGGGTGCTATTCAAAAGGCCTGGGTGAAGGACCTTCTGAGAGAGATCACCGGGGAACCTTAGGATGACACCTTCTCAAGCTAAACTCAGATGTGTACAGGGCTGTGCAAGCCAAGCTGCTGCAGAATGCCCCAGGAAAGGGAACTGGATCTAAAGGGAAAAGACCTGGGTTCAAATCCTTGCTCTACCACTTACTAGGTGTGAAACCTTGAGCAAGTCTCTGTTTCCTGAGCCTCAGCCTGCTGCTGATTTGTAAGAAGAAAAAGTTGGACTGGAAGATGTCTGAGGCAGCGTGCAGCTCCAAAAGCTTAGGATTCCAAGAGATTTTTCTTCTTTTTCATCTATTTCCAGGTTCATAATGGCTAATAATAGTTTACAATTTGCCAAGTCATTCCATATATTAGCCCAGGGTCACTGCCTAGAACCTACATCTCAATCCCACCTGAGATGACTTTCCAGGATCTCACCTGCAGTTGTTAGGGACACCACAGAAAGCACCGTCCTGTTCAGCAGGGATGGGTGGCACTGCAGGGCCCATTCAGCTCAGAGCTTTCGGGACTATATGAAAAGACAGGAAAGCCCAGTGGCTGGCCCCACCTGGAAGGAGCAGCCATTCTGACCATCCTTTTGTTCTGTCTCTAAGATGGTTTTCTTCAGGAGGAAGGGGCAGAGAAAGGGAATCCCAATCATGGTCGCTGGGCGACCTGGGCTGAGCTCAGCCTTCATCTCATTTTTGTTAAATATTCCAAAGGCACTAAGGGGGACAGGCATTGGATGTCAGGTCTGTGAGTCAGCTGCTCTGTATCTGGTCCAGCAACTGGCACAATGCTCTTAACTATCAGGGAACTGATCCAAATTGATCAGGAGATGTTGGGACATGAAGGAGAGGCTAGAGCCAAGTACGGAGACAAGAGGAAGCAGACCAGATCAGGAAGGGGTTAAAGCAGAAGCCACTAGCTACCCCAAGTGGGCAGGAGAGGCAAGAAAGGTTGGGGGTGGGAGCTTAGCTATGAGGTATTTCTCTACCCTCACCCTCTAGTCAGAGCCTGCTTTTTGTTGTTGTCTTTAACCCTAATTACAAGGACCTACCTCCCAACAGAGTTTGACTTATCCTCTTCTAAGATATAAGTTCATCCCACCTTAACCTATGGTCATTCCCAACCTTTGCCATCACCAAGTACAAACATCAGAGGCAACTGGGACCAGATAACTTTTCTTTTCGAAGGGTTCTGGGACTGGCTTTCCTCCATGCAAAATTCTACAGGCTCAGCAAACAGACTGAGCATAGAAGATTGGAGAGAGTGGGAGCCAGCTGACAGGAAGGCCTGGCTTCAGCACTGGAGAAGGCTGACCCTGGGAGTTTGGGGCCTTGGTGAAAGTAGCTCCTCCTCAGAAAAACAGGGGTCAAGAGGAGTCCTGGCTCTGCCATGATGTTTATTCACCGCTAGTTAGGAAGGATGGGAGCCAACAAGGAGGCTCTTGACCTTCACACATTTACTCTTTGTAGTAAATCAGAAGCATGAGGTACAAAGCATGGCTTTGCATATTATGGCAAGAAGTTAACTGCATGGGGACAACCCCAAGAGAGTTCAGGCTGACATCTCACTACCTCAGGTAGTGCCCCCGGGCCCAAGTATCAGAAGTCAAGTGGACAGTTGCTAAAACAACTCAAAATCATTTCCACCTTGGGCTTGCAATCTTTGGAGCACAAAAGAGCACTACAGGGAAGGTCTGGAGAGTCAGGGGGTTCTAGCCCTGGCTCTGCCACTAACCAAATGAGTGACCCTGGGGAAATCAATCTTCCTCTCTGGGCCAGAATTTTCTCATCTAGAAAATGTGGGTTGAACTAGAGAAGCCCTAAGCTACCATCTAACTCCAATGTCTTGAAGTCTAAGGCCCCTTCCAGCTCAGAGAAGAAAGCTACCCTGAGCTTCTTGTCTAAAGGCATGGCAATGGACGGATGCACCGCATTTCCCAGGGAAATTTCCCATTGCCCTCCTCTTTCTCTAAGTATAACTTTCCAAGAGATCAGGATAAAGGGTTAGAAAGAATTCCATACCAGTAAGAACACAGAGGGTTCAGTTAATGGAAGGCTATACAGACATCAGGCTGACCAACACCATACAGAGGTTTTTGATGGTAAAGTCCCTTCCAGGTGAGAAGTAGATGTCAGGAAAGAACATAACCAGCAAACAAAATGGAGAGAGACAAATAGCCTACTTAAAGGCATACCCCCATGTATGTGTCCATCTGTAAGAGACAGAAGGCTTGGAACAGGGAGATGTCATTTCCCTAAAGGAGTGGCCACGTCAGATAAGGATGCTCTAAAGTAGTCATGCTCAGTCCAAACCCTTAAGAAAAACTGGAGGGAGGACCACGACTGGTGTGGAGCCATCCCACGGCCCACCAGAGAAAATGATGGCTATTAGGTATTGTCTGGACAGCCCTGGGCCAAACCACTCTTTCCAATGAAACCTCTTAAGTCATACGCACCTAATGGGTGGTAATCTTCCAGTTTTCAAGAATGACTCTATCGCTAACCACTGACTAGGCACGAGTATTAGGTCAGGTTTCCATAGGTGCCCTTCCTACATTCTGGTGGAGGGGTTAAAGAGATAGTCAAAGGCAGGTAGTAAGGGACTGGAGGTAGGGAGACAAGGGGCCCAGTCAGGGTAGGCCTTCTGACCTGATGGAGGGTGAACTCATGTCTTTGCATGAGGTAAAGAGGAGTTGGAAGCTCCCCTATTCGGACTATCCACATGTAACAGGGTCTTAAAGTCCATCAGTAGAGTCATCCCTTGGGGCTAATCAATAGCCTTTCCAGGAATCCCCAGGAAGGGGCTGAAACCTTCTGAATGGTTTTGTTGGAGACAGAGAATGGGTGCTGGAGGAGTGAGAGGACACTAGAAGCATACCACCCTACCTATTTCATCCTAGGTTTGGACAATACTGACACTGGGCTTCCCAAACAGTGACCGTCTACCTGATGAGCAATGGCAGAAGAATGTTCTACTGCATTCTCTTGAGGTGGAAAGGAGAAGATTCTACTCTTTTTTCTGGTTGGCCATGGGAAATAAGAGCCAAACATAAAAAAGTTGTAGAGTTTCAATCTCAACAGCCAACAACAATGCCAGTCTAGATAGACCTTGCTAAATTGGCCTGGCCTGATGGGAAACAGAGCCAAACACAGCAAAGTTGAAGAGTTTTAATGTCAATAGGCTCTTAGACAAGGAGCTATTCAGGAAAAAAAAAAAAGGCAGGCAGGGTCCATTAGTACCATAGGAAATGCTTATGGTAATGCACTATTCCGGTCTATTGCTGGGACATACCCCAGGTGAGAGAGATAGAGATGGAAAACCAGGACCAGCGTGACACTGAGGGCGTTCCCTGATTGTCTATACTGCTTACAAGCCTCCCAAGAATTGAAAGCTGGGATCCAGAAGCTGAATCCTGAAAAGGAGGGAGACCTTTCTGGGGTCCTGAAAATGCCGTGGCCAATGGCCACGAGGCAGTCATCAGAGCAGACCCAAAGGCGGGCCTGGGAGTGGGAGTGCAGGTTTGATGAGCATTAGAGACAACCAGGCAGGCATGGGCAGATGCCCTGTGGGTGCTCCAGGATCCCTGCACCCTGCAGAGCTAACCCCTGCCTAACCTAATTCTCCAGTAGCTCTAGCTTTTCTCTTGACCAGCTCACAAAGTTTAGCTCTCTGTATCTGAAGCTCTTCTCACCTATCAAGTGCAGATAACATCCCTGACCTGTCTAATTCATGTGGCTTTTATAAAAACTATTCCAATGGATGGGTGATACCATCAATCTAGAAGTTCCCTCCAATGATGCGGACCCCAACAGGCTTATTATAAAAAGAGCATTTTATGCATTATAAAGGACTTTGTACACGGGGGCTAGTCATGGTAATTAATTACTACTCCCTTGTTAATAAAATCCCAAGATGAGATTGGTCCAAAGGAAAGTGTATCCTTAGAGCCATGGGAACCTTTTGGATGATGGCAACAGGGGTCAGAGAAAATGGCCAAGTCTAGAAGAGCAGGCCCATGGGCCCATGAGGCAGGCAGTGGGGTGCCAGGCTTCAGAGCTCACCGCTAACAGAAGCATTGGCACCTAGGGACGGAAGCTATACCAGAGTCCTGAGACCTGAGCTACACCTCAGCTCTGCCACTTCTTGGTTCTGTGGTCTCCATTTCCTTAGATAACAAATGGGGACAGTGACTCTGTTTTTACTGTCCCGTGATGATGGGACACCCAAAGGACCTGATACCTCCAGCCTCGCCTCACCTGTCCTCCCTCAGGGGTTGTGTCTGACAGGACACAGGAGAGACAAGCAGGGGACTTCCTCATCTTCAGCCTTTCTGGGATCGATTCAGACCATGAAGCCTCCTCTACTAAAATCCCAGAGGCCTCAATTGTGCAACAGTTAGTCAATAGGACAGAACAGGTTTGGGAGGTTCAAGCTGGCTGGCAGCTGCAAGGATAACGACTGGGTTGTGTGGTGGTTGTAGAAAGGGTAGAAACATGAAAACGGTCTTGACTAATACAACCAAGTTACAAATCTCGACATTCCTTTCACACCCCACACTGTAAGTCAATGTCATTTGTAAGATCCCTAGAGCCAACAATATCACGGACACCATAGGACTTAGGGGCATCATCAGAGAACACAAGAACAAAAACCTCGTCTCCCTGGCCCTGGTGACAGGAGCGAAGGGCCCTTCCAGATGTACATTCTATGTTCTAGAACTAAGACACTATCATTCTGATATGATGACAGACACTAGCTTTGATATCATCCTTGTCACAATCCCAAGCAAACACTTCCCCATTCAGCTGTTATTGGTTTGTCTTAGCATGAATGACCTTAGATGAGGCATAGGTCTGAGAAGTTCTCCCAGAGGACAGAGAACCCTGGTCAGCCAGCCAGAGCACCTTCTCCCAGTGAAGGAAAAGGAGTGCAACATTCTGTATCTGAGTGGGACCAGACAGGATGAGACATCAGTGAAGCATGAGGCACAGACAGTGACAGTGAGTGACCATGGGTTGGCAATGGACACACTGGAGACAAGAAGCAAGGCTTGTGGAAGCACAGAGTCCCTTACTTGAGGGGAGCTGCCAGGAGAGAAGCCTTGATTGGAGACAGGAGAGGTGGGAGACTGGTTGGCTGGGGAGCCAGCATTACTGCGGTACTGCTGGAGTGAACCCTACAGAACAACACAGAATTAAAGACCATGGGATCGATGGAAGGTTGAAAGGTTATATACTTATTGGTGCACAGCTGGAAACGATCATCAGCAATTCTAAGCTGGGTTGATGCAGCTGTCATGGCGAGCAGGAGCCCTGGGCTCACCCACCACAGGCTGGACTTGAGCTCACTGGAGGTCTCCGATGGTCAGTGCAGGTTTTCAAAGACCATGGTCTTTACGTGGCTCATTCAGGACAGTAGAACCCCATCATCACTTTATTTTCTGGCTACACAAATTCGGCTGTCTTCACACATCCTCTCAGAACAGTGCTAAAAAGAAGCCTGACAGAGCTGTAACACATCTGGCTACAAAGTAGGAATCAGAGTGATATCACCGATACTAGATCATAAAGGGGTTCTACTGTGTATACAGCCTGCTGGCCAAGAGAAGCTGGGGACGGTCCAAACTCTCAGTACTTTTCACTTCTCATCTATCCCGGCCCCTCCCTGCCCCATTCTGCTTTTCCCACCCCTCTCTGCTTCAAAGACAGGTTTGGTCTCAAGCCCCAGTCTGAGAACCACAGCAAGTCCAAACAGATATACACATCTCTTTTAATTTGTTTAATACATACTAACTCCAAAGCCTTCCAACCCCCTTCCCACCTAGAGGCTATACTGACAGTGCTTTGAAAATTCCACCCTTTATACTCAGCCACATGTTAACCTGCTCCTTTGACATCCTTTTTTATAAAGATCCCTTTTCTCTAGCAGAGGTCATGGTCAGTAGTTAGGTGGCTAGGTTATTCAAACACAGAGTAAGTTAGACTTAGGTGATGGGCCTAGGGACAAAATGATTTCTTACATTCTCTTGGAGGCTACTGTGAATAAGGGTTCCAAGGTACCCAGGAAGAAGCATTCCTTAGGAGATACCCAACCATCCTGAGGCACTCTTCTAAGACACTGTATTGGGAATTCAGGTGCAAATGATTTATTTGCAAATGGGAAGTCCTACAGGGAATCCGACTACATCCATGTATGTCTTCCTAGAAGACAATAACATACCATGTGGGAGCAAGCCCACTCAGTGGGAAACAGTAATCAGCATTAATTAAGTGGGCAGGAGAGCTCCTCAAAGTCCCTTTCTGGGACTGCTCCAGATGAGAAGAGCTCCCTATCAGAAGCCTGTGACAGAAATGCCTGAGGACCTGATGCTCTCTTTAGTGTTACTGCAGTGGGACCCTGAAGCAGCCAGGGAGAAGTCTCATTCAGAGATCCGGGGCAAGCTACTTGAAAATGCCACAGCTTGACTCCTATTATCATCTCCACAAGAGGCAGAGAGCAGATCTTGTTAAGATATGGATTCAAGTTGTACCTTGGACATATGTGGGCTATGTGACCCTGGGCAAACCCTAGGTAACTAAAACTCTTAAGTCGCAGAAGCGCTGGCCTGTGT
This sequence comes from Petaurus breviceps papuanus, assembly GCF_028583685.1. Lineage (NCBI taxonomy): Eukaryota > Metazoa > Chordata > Mammalia > Diprotodontia > Petauridae > Petaurus > Petaurus breviceps. The sequence goes on along the minus strand of NW_027185593.1, from coordinate 1,075,517 downwards.
TGGAAGTGGGAGTTTGCTTATTTGGGAGCTCCTTATGCCAATGAAATTGCAGGTTCAAACTCTATCCCTATCTCTATATCATTTCCATTACTTGAAAATGAAAACTCGAAGGCTTGGAATTTCCAGGGTTTGCCTTTTTTTATGTGTGAAAAGACTGAAAGTCAGTAGAGAACATTTGGATTTGATTGTGCAAAAATTCACAGCTAGGAAGGGTCAGTGTGCAGGTTCAGACTGGTCCTGTTATTTTTTTCTCTTTGGTATCCAAATCCACGTTCTCTGTTGGTGGAGGGATCCTCCCTTTCTTGGGCCCTTCTCTTCCCGGGCTGGCCAAAGCAATGATGGCCCCCCCGGTTAGAGAATTCGTGGGAAACGGTGGCCTCTCTCGCCAAGGGAAAAAGGCCGCTCTCCTCACTCCTGTCTCTCTCTGGAGCTACCCAAGAAGCCACGGTGGTCACTCTACCACTTATTTGTCATTTGCCTTCCCATTGAGGACAATGGAGAACAAACGAGTCCTATGATGGGAAGAAATGGGGCACAGCACCAAGTTCCAGTCAAACCCTCAAGTTTTGGTGGGCACCCCAAGGTGAAGAAATGTACTTCTAGTCTTCTCTTGTAGGACATTTAGCCAAAGAAGAGGACTCAGATTTTGCACTGTAGTTGGAAAGCTTGCTCCCTCCCATATTCGGTCTCTCCTTTCCTTGCTAAGCTCCTTCTACCTGATGCTTTCAGGAAAGCTCCGGGCACCTGAGGCAGCCCTTAGCTTTCCTCTGTGCTGATGCTTGGAAGCTTGCCCTTCCTTACAAAGAAAACGCCATGCTAACGGGTCCCTCTCTGGAGATGGCAGCCCAGACCCTGACGCTGACCTGTCTGCCTATTCAGTGCAATGGCAGGCCAGTGCTAATGTCTGACAACTGTTTAGATGCTGCGGAGCCAGGAAGAATACTCCAAGTTAATTTTAAGAAGTTGTCATTATCAGACACATAGTAGTGATTCACTGTGTTTAAAATTAGGAACTTGACAAACTTTAAGAGCCATTCCTCACTCAGCAGCCACAATTGATCACAAACAGCACATTCTAATGAGCTCTGAGCTTTGATCAATTCTGCTCTGCAGTCGCTGACGTACAGCACATGAAGCAGGCCAGCCCCATACCCAGAGGGATCTGACTGCATTTGCTAGCTCTGATAAGCACCTTCTTTGCTCCCCTGACGTCCCTCACCCCCACCTGAGTGGCCTCCCCCTTTGGCTAGCCTCTTCAAGAAGCCGCTGGCACACAGCAGCCCAGGTGGCCTATGTTCCACCTTCCCATTTGGAGTGCAAACTCCTGGAGGCCCCGAGGGGCCTAGCAATTGGTCATGTGCTTGCGGCAGAGAACTCAGCTGGCTGGGGCTTGTATACAGCCTCTCAAGGATGGCCTGAGGCATCATAGGATGTCTATGAGGTCACACAAGGACCCCCATGTGCACCAAGGGAAGGAGAACCCAGCCCCACAAAATCACACTTCTTCTGACACACCCAAAGGAAGTGTTAAGAAGCTTAACGCACACATGCAGCTCTGCCACGCTGAGAAGCCAGTTTGGCTCTGCAGACGGCAGAGGAAGGCTCTCATCCGTCCAAGTCTATATGCACAGAGCTCCATTTCCTCCCAGCTCCAAGGTCCCAGCTGCCCTCCACCCATCCCAGCTGCAGACAATGACCTCTTTTACTATCTGCAGCACCACAAACTTACCGAGGTGATGTCTATTCCCATCGACGGCTGGGCCTGGTTGCCTGGAGGGGACTGGGGGATAGTAGATGGTACTGTGACCGAGAGAGGGGGAAGTGGTGGCCCCCGCTGTAAACCCGAGCTCGGCATTAAGGGGGTGGTCTGGGAGAGGCTGCTTGGCACCTGGGGCTGCTGTGGTTGCGGCTGCGGCTGCTGCTGCTGCGGCTGCTGTTGTTGTGGCGGCGGCGGCTGCTGCTGGGAACTTGCTTGAGTGAAAAAGGAGTATGGAAGCTGCTGCTCCAGAGACAGGGCATCCATAGCCACAGCCTGAGAAGGGGAGGCACAAGATGGCAAAAGATGTCAAACTGTTCCTCCAAGAGCATCCACTAACTACAACAATGGGCAGGGAAGTGAGGGCAAGTGAGCACCTTTCAAATCCAATCCACACACAATGTATGTGATTCTGGGCTGACTAGCTGATCTCCAAAGCTGGGAGGAATGTGAACTTTCTGTCTGCCACTTGTCTGTGAGTCAACAAGCCCAATGGAATGGGCATTATCTGCAGACGCCAATGTCATCATCTGTAAAATGGCATGGACAATAACAACAGCGATCACAGTTCATAGTTCTAAAGCACCTCACCTTGGACAGAGCCCTTTCCATCCTGTCCTCTGACCTTCACAACACCTATGAGGTCGGTCAGGCAAACAACGCTTCTTTTTTTTAAAACAAAGGAGAAAACTGAGGCCCCCAAGAAGGGAAATGACTCACCCAAAGTCACTCAGCTGCTAAGCAGATGACCTGGGTTTTCTGATTCACCATCTACTAGCAGCTAGGCCTTGATATCAGTGCTAGAGGCCTGCACTCACTAGCCATGAGACAAGCTATCTGGGCCTTCTTCTTCTTCTGTAAAACAAGGCCTGGGGTGCGACTCTCCTCCCCAGGGGCTATGAGGGAAGGGCTCTCGAGAAAAGACAGCAGTTGTCATTATGGGTCAGAGCCTTGACCAAAAGGTGTCTGCTGAAGCACCTCTGATGCCCAGTTTCCTCACTCCTTTGGGGCACTCGAGTCTTAGTCCTGACTAAGCTCTTTCCTGAGGCCTGGTTTGACTCAGGGCCTGACAGTGCAGTTTCTATCCAGGACTTATTAGGACTAGTCCACATATAGGTCTTTGCTGCTATGCACCTCCCCTCCTTGTTTTCCAGGGTCTGACTGGGGAGCCGCTCATTGGGATCAAAGACTTGAAAGCTGAAAAGAACCTTAGCTATCATTGGGTCTCACCCTCTCATTTTATGGATAAGGAAACAGAGGCTTAAAGCTGCAGAGAGTCAGCTGAGAGTCATAAAACCACTAAATATCAGAGGCAGGATTTGAACTCAGGGCTTCCTGGCACCAAGGTCAGCATTTTCTCCACTATACAAAGCTTCTCTCTTTTGGTTTCAATGACACTTCAGGCTTGCTGGGGCATGGCCACATGATGTCAGCCAAAAGAACCACTGAGAAAAGACAATCCCACAATGCATTCCAAATTCAAATGTGACAGGACCTCAGTTTTCCCATCTGAAAAATGAGAATACTAATTTCACCTCATAGTTTTGGGTGAAGATCAAATGAGAAAATCCATGAAAAGCATACTGCAATCAGAGGTGACTACGTATATCTAAATCATTATCAATATTATTGGCTTAGACAGGCCTACAATGAGGAAATCGTTTTGTGAGCTGTAAAGCACCAAACAATGCAGGTTATTAAGATGGTCAGTGCACCTATTGTGCACATGTGGGATGGCTTGGCCTCATGGCCAGGCTCGCCTTGGATGCTAGCTGGATAAACACAAGCAAGACATTTACTTCTCTCCACTTGTCAATCGGAGGGGACCGAACTCTTGAGTTTCTTGTACGTAGAGGGCTGCTTGAGGTCAGCGCCAATGACTCACATAACTCGGCAGAGATGTAGGAGAGGAGGCTGCGCCAATCGGCAGAGCTCACTGCCGCCTGGCAGCCTGCTGGCACCAGCCGCCGCTGCCATTAGTAAAGGCTTCCTGACACATGTGCCGTGGCACAAGGGCGTGCTCAAATGTGCCTGTGGCCACCCCAGGGCGCACCTGGGAGCGGGCAGCAGTTACACGCTTGTGTGAAGAGAGAGGGGTGTTTAAAATTTGAAGCCAGAAGGATTATGGGGAATCCTGGGATGCTGGGGCTGGGAGGGACCTTGGAGATTAACTAGTCCATTACTCCCATTTTACAGAAAGCTCACATTTATATAGCTTTTAGGATGCAATGACTGAGGCCTTGGGGGAGGCAGAAGGAGATGTAGACAGGCTGAGATTAGAATCCAGCACTACTGATGCTAAGTCCAGGTCATCTCCTAGGACACCAAGATGTCCCCACAGGACAGGGACAGGGCACCCTGAAGGTACTTAATAACTATGCAATGAATAACAGCTTTCATTCTTCCTCTGGTATTGGTTTTACCAGCACTATCACCACAAAAGCCCTGCAAGTACAAGTGTTATTATGCCCATTCTACAGATGAGGAAACTGAGGTTCAAAGGCAGTTTAATGAGGTTTGCAAGCAGCAGAGCTAGCCCTCGGGGTCTCTGACTTCCCAGTCCAGGGCTCTCTCCATTACACCTCACTGGTGCCCCCGAAGCTGGGGTCAAACACAAACGCAGACAACCCAAATCAGGCAGAATAACAAATGTGCTCCCATGTACCTGAGTGATTGGCGACAGAGGGGAGAGTGTGGGAGACATCTGCTGGCTCTGCTGCCGTCTTGAGTCTGCATTCAGGGACAGGGGGCTGACCGCTGGCTGACGGTGCTGTTGGGAGGAACCTGGAGTCGCCAACATGCCTGAAATTCAAGAAGCAGCCAGCTCGTGGGCCAGGGCCCTGAGCTCTCCTGGATTCATTCTGGTGAACATGGGTCCTGGTGGGATCCCTACAGCTCATATCCCACCCCCTCCAGTTAAAAATAAAATTAAAACCTTCCAGCAACTAGACCAGCACAATGGACCCTGTGACTGGCTCCTATGCTGGCTGAGTAGTTCAGGGGCCCAAGATCTTCTGGGGACAAGAGAGTCCCTGGGATTGGGCAGTGATAAGGGCAAAGGCACCTTGACATCAGTGATACTCCATTCAAAGCTCCAAGAGCCAGAGAATCACTGAATCACAGAGATGGAAAGACCTGCAGAGACCATGTACTCCAAACCTCTGTTGGAAACATGAATCATGCAAAGATTCCCCACAAGGACATTACCAAATTACAGAACCTAGAAAGGTCCAGTCATCCTCAGAGTACATGAAAAGTATTAAATGATAGTAAACAACAGTACAACTTCAAAGAATGACAGATCTGAGAGGGCACTTAGAACAGAGAATGTCAGCAAGGAAGGCCTTTAGAACACAAAATGTCAGAGCTGGGAGGGCCCTCAGAACTAAGAATATCAGAGTTGGGGGGGCACCCTTACAATACAGGATGAAAGAGCTGACACAGGATGTCAGAGTTGGGAGGGCCCTTAGAACACAGGATCAGAGCTGGGAGGGCCCTTAGAAGACAGAATGTCAAGGCTGAGAGGGCCCTTAGGACACAGGATATCAGGGTTCAGAGGGCCCTTAGAACTAAGAATATCAGAGCTGGAGCCGGGGTGGGGGGAAACCTGAGAGAACACCTAGTCCCACTCCCTTTTTATAGCTGAGGGAAATAAGACCCTTGACCAGGGCCACATAGATAGTAACTAGTAGAGCCTGGACTCAAACCCAGAGCCCCCAACTCTAAATCCAAGGCTTTACTCTGCAACCTTAATTTCTTTGGTTTTTAAAAAAATTATAAATTTAATATCCATCAAACAAAACAAGCAAACTGACAAACAAGATTAAATTTCATATTAAAAAACGTTCCAGTTTAGCAAAATAATACCAACAACAGTGCTGTTGTCAAGTGGTTTCAGCTGTGTTTGACTCTGCATGACCCCATTTGGGATTTCTGTGGCAAAGAAACTGGAATGGTTTGAGATTTCCTTCTCTAGCTTATTTTACAGATGAGGAAACTGAGGCAAACAGGGTGAAATGACTTGCCCAGGGTCACACAGCTACTAAGCATCTGAGGCCAGATTTAAACTCAAGAAGATGAGTCTTCCTGACTTGATCCAGGCCCAGCAGCTGAACAAACAATAAACAAGTATGAATGGCTTTGCTCTGTGTATGAGGTTTCTTTAAGAACCAAATCTCTGATCCCTTCCAAATCTGTCTCAAGCTCTGCTACATTCGGCTGTGCTTTTGTCAGTTAGCTATAGCTGAAGTCAACATGTATCCTGTTTCTGGATTGTTGATTTTGCCTTACACCTCTCTATCCGGGGCTTTTTATAGTTCTTTTTTATCCTCCTCACTATTTACTGTTCTGTTATTTAATCAGAGCCCTCACTTCAGGATGTCTGGTCTAGACCTAAATGACACTCTGGTACCTGAAACTCTCTCAGTTCCTCCCACCAGCCAGGGAACAGATTCGAGAGCTGTTATAGGAGGACTGGCTTCCTGGAGTAAGAAGAGGATCATCACCAAAGAGCAGGTTGCCAGGAACAACCTATCTTAGCCACAGCAGTCCACGATGTGGCACCCACCTCAATGAACACCCAGGCTCTGGATGTGCTCTTTCAGCCACTGACTTCAGCGTCCAGTGCTCCCCTGCATGTCTGTCAAACCTGGCTCCCTTTGTGAGGTGACATGGGAGGGACACTGCCTGCTCAAGAGTTCTGTCAGAAGAACAGAGGCTCCATCAATCTGGGAAGGTTCTAGAGTGACCCGGGCCTGGTGACCACTTGAAAGTCTGTGCTAGTGCATGGTTTGTCTCTTGCTGCTTCCCACTGCCTTCTGGGAATCTCGAAGAGCTCACCGTCTCCCGGGTATAGTGTTCCTCACTTGACACACAGGGATGCCAGCACCTTTGGGTACCTGACCATGGTGGGGCCAGGAGGGTCAGAAGGGCCTTCGAGGCCCTCTCCTCTCACAGAGCTGGAGAGAAGGGGAGCAGCTGGCCTACATCAGCCAGGAGGTCTCAAATGCTTGACGCTTTGTCTGTGCCACTCCACCATACTTCCTGCCACCCAAATGAGCCTACAAAAGACCATTTCCTATGCAAGCACTGCTGCTTTCCTGCTGTTCCCTGCTCTTTGGAGGATTTTCACAGCTGAAAGGGCCCCTTAGGGCTGAATCTAGAGCAGGGCCTCTTCTCCTTACTGGTGTCTGAGACCCCCGTGGCCACTTGGGGAGGTCTGCCACTTATTGAAGCCACTTATTCTCCAAATAAGGCTTTTAAAGGTATAAAATACAGAGAAGTAAAAAGGAAACCAATTCTTCTGAAACAAAGATATTAAAATGTTGTTTTTTTTTAAGTTCAGGGACTCCACATTAAGAAGCCCTGATCTAGACCAAAGTCCAACTCTCACTTTCCACACAAGAAACTAAGGCTGAGACAAGAGGTATGTTTTGCCTAGGGAGGGCCACACAGCAAGTAAGGAAAGAGCTGCGACCTGAAGCCAGCCAGGCTGCCTTATTCTCAGGCTGAAGCCCTTTCTATTGCACCATACTATCTCTCTAATGGGCCTAGAAAAAATAAGACTTCATATTTGAAGCCAGACAGGTATCTAAAATGACAGGGGCCAAATGCTGGGCTGCAAACCAAGCTGATGTAGCCTCACATGCTTCCTAAAACAACCTGAACTATAATTTAGATGTAGGGGATAGGTTCTTGAACTTGGAATTCACTGTAATAACTCATGTTATCTCTGCAAGATGACTAAGGTAAACACAAAGAGGGGTCCTAGTGATGACAGGAGGACCCTGGGATCTGGTTGGAAGGGAGCTGAGAGATCAATCCAACCCGATCACTTTACAGATGGGGAGACTGAGGCCTACGGAGGCTAAGGGACTTGCCCAAGGGTCAGACAATGTCTTCTGACTTCAAATCCTCTTTCCACTACACACTAAATGAGTAGTGAGTCAAAATCTGCTCTGCTTAACTGCACAAAACATTTGTTCAAGGGGGCCACCCAGAACATTCCCCTGCCCAGGAGAACCTTTCCACCCTCTAGTTTTTAAACATTCCCCACCCGCCACCCACTCCCAATCTGCAGATTTCACAGCCTTTACATTTCTGATGAGGAGCTGGGGGCAGGATTTCAACAAATGAGGACAGAAACCAGAGAGGAGCTAAGTCATCATCCAGGAGACACAGACCTCTTTCTTCTTTGTTGTCCAAAGGCCTGAGTGGCTGGTCTGGGCGGTAAGTACAGTATGTGCCAGAGGCCAGCAGCTCTTGCTTGATTTAAAATGCAAAAAACCTTGCCAAGTGACCTGTTCTCCCTGGCAAATGCACAAACAATCAAACATATGTCAAACATTATGAGATTCTACTCTCCTTACGCTAACAACCAGGCCGCCCTTCAGTGTGTGAGTCCTCCTGCTAGGTACAAGGCAACATTCTCAAGTCTATTATTTTCATATGTGTATATTCTACTCCATTTGTTTAGACTCAGTACAGTTTGGAGGTACATTATCCTTGGGAGTGCTTTGAAAGGATTGCCAAGGGCACTCTGGCAAAGGCACTGAATGAGTCCTGCTGGAGGCTGCTGCAGATCTGAGCTGATAAAACGAGGAACAGAAAATAGAAGGTGTCTGCGGAAGGAGACCAAGAGACTGAGTGAACCCCCTGACTTCCAGACCTCACGCACAGCACCTCGACTGGGAGCTAACAGACCTCTCCAGGAACGTTCAGAGGCTGGTGCCCTGTCTCTGAGGGTGATGTGTTCATCTAATTAGCAAAGCCCTTCTCATCAAGCTCTCCACATCCTCCAGGCCTGCGTGGCAGCCACTAAAAGGGAAAGGGCCCCTTTGTACTCGACGGATGTCACCTTAGAGACCATAACATCCAATGCATATGGAAACCAAGGCTTAGAGAAAAGAAAAGACTTGTCCAAGGTCAGAAAGAGAGTTAAGAAGTGGGACAGGGATTTGAATTCAGAACCTCTGACTCCATGTTCAGTCATTTTTCATGAGCCAGGCAAAGCAACCAACAAATGCTCTGCACCTGAGTACTGAACTCAAACCCCCTGAGGCTCAGCCTGGTCCTAAGGAGAATCTCTAAGTCCTCATCACACTGATGAACCACAGACAGGCAAAATGAGAGGGTGAGGACCACCAGGCCTTTGGAGGCTCTGTCTTCAGGAAAAGAAGCAAGTTTTAGACATATTCAGGCTCCAGCGTGCACACCCCAAAACCCAGGACAGAATCGGCTGGCACAGCTCAGCCTCCGCTACCCTGCAACAAGTCCAGCTTTGGACCTTCTCTATGGGTCACATCTGGGCCCACGTGTGTGCTCTCAGGTTAAGCAGGTCCCATCTCTCCACCAAGTCACACACTCTTAGGGAAGAAAAGCCCCCAGAGATCATCTCATCCAATCCCTCCCTGAAGCTGGAATTCCCTCCACAACATGCTTCCCTATAACTGCCCCCACCTCATGGATCCCAAGTCTCCCTTCTAGGGTTAAGCAGAACAAATCTGCTCCTTCTTTCACTCAGAAGTCCTTCAAATATTAGACGACAACAGAATGCCCCTCTAAGTCATGCCCTCTCCAGGCACCAACATCCCTAGTTCTTCTAGCTGACCCTCACAGGGCCTGGTTCTGAGCTGCTTCTGCATTCTGGATAAGCTTCCTCTGGCCATGCTCCAGCTTGCCGACATCCCTCATAAAATGTGGTACCCAGACTGAACACAGTACTGCAGATGTGAGCTGACCAGAGCAGAGGCCTGTCACCTCTCCTGTTCTCCAAGAAAACAATAGAGCAATTCCAGACTTGGAGATTTCTTTGAAAGTTCTGTGAAAATTCAGGGCCAGAGCTCTCTTTCAACAGGCTTCTGGGATGATATATTCACCTGCCTAATGGTCTGTCGTTGCTCCAAGCAAACGACTAACATCTAAACGACTCTCTCCAGATGCACATTACATCAAAACGCCCACATCTGTAGAACACCCTTCAACCCTGCATCTACAAATGCACATTCAGCAGGATCCCTGTCCCACCTCTCCCCTCCCCCCCACCTCACTTTGCTGCCCTAAGCTCCTGAGCAGACACCAGAGCCATGCTGTACACCCGGCTCAGGACCCCCACCTTCAGCAAGCTTCCCTCAGTTCCAGCCCTTACCCTGACTGGCAGTGCCGATGCCCAGGTGGGTCAGGTTGGCTGCCAGGTTGCCAGTGCTGTTGGAGCTGCTCAGGGCTGGAAATGTGGACTCCTCCGGATCCAGAGGGGTTGGGAGAGGAGAAGGGAAATGGATATTCGTCAGGTCAGGGAGGGAGCCCCCTGTGTTATGGGTAGCAGGAATTAGGGTTGTAGTGTTTTCCTGGTCAGTGGACGGGAAGATGCTAAAGGAGAGGGAGAGACCACACAGAGAACAGCAACAGTGAGCACTGAGGGCTGCCCGTCATTGCTTTCTTCTTCCGTGACCTGATACAAAAGAGACTTTAGAACCATTGCATTTTGGAAATCTAGGGGTTAGCTCCAGAAGGGCCCTTGGAATCAGAAAGGCAGAGGGAGGAGAGGTCTTAGGGAGTGTCTACTCCAACTCCAATAGTCAAAGGAGAGGAGAACTGAAGCCCTTTGCCTGAGGTCATAAAGCCTATTAGCAGCAGAGCTGGGCTAGACCCCAGGCCTCCCAACTCTCAGTCTGGTAATTTTTCAACACTGAAATAAGATAGGGTCACAAAAGAATCAGCTGTAAGAAATGATAGCAATACTACCAGACACAACATTTCTTTGAGCATATTTTCATGTTAGGCCAAAGGCAGGCTGTACTTTTTTCCCAGTTAGACCTGTAGAGTAGCTCAGTGTGGTTGCTAGTGGCCACTTATATAGAATGTTTTTTCAGAGATTTCTTTTTAGCAGTATAGTCCGTATTTTAAAAACACAATCAGCCATTTCAGCAGTCTCCCAGAAAACCATGACTTTTTGAAGCCACATCTTTTTTTTTTTCTTTTTGGAGGGGGGAAGACAGGGCAATTGGGGTTAACTGACTTGCCCAAGATTACACGGCTAATATGTATTAAGTGTCTGAGGTCAAATTCGAACTCAGATCCTCCTGACTCTAGGGCTGGCGCTCTATTCACTGCGCCACCTAGCCACTCCTTGAAGCCATATCTTGACATGGGTGGTCACCCTTTCCCCCAGTCCTTGGTGAGATCAGAGGCAGGGCAGGGGGTGGTAGAGGGCCACAGGAACTACGGCTCCAACTGCCCAGGGCTCTGCTTTCAGTCACACAGGGCTCCCCTCAGGTGTGTGTCAGCCTGCTCCCCTCCACGTAGACTCCCGGCACCTGCTAAGGCTCTCTGCTTTGCAGACTGGCCTCTAAACAGATGCCAGTTTAAGTGACTCTAAAGTCTGCCCCTCACAAAGGCTCTAGGGTGTTGCATTACTGCCTCCCTCCCAGATGGCCACAGGGGCCTGGGGTGCGTGGGTATGTGTGTGTGCACACACGCCATGAACATAAACTCAGACATAGCCAAGACTTACTTGATTCCTGGGACTTCACAGGACTTAGGTCTTGATGACCCTGTCTGAATAAAACACAAGGACACAATGAAATTCAGCTTGAGAAGGCTGCGTGCATTCCTCAGCACTCAGTGCCACCAACCCCACAGTGTCCTTGGTCTCCTGTGACACTTTCAGGTCACCACGTCTGAGTTAATAGAATTACGGATTTTGGAACTGCCAAGGCACCTTAGAGATTATCCCCTATCATTTTACAGATGAGAAAAGTGCAGCCCAGAAAGGAGTAAGCTGCCCAAGGTCACACTGCTCATGAGCTCGAGAGAACAGGACTCAAAGCCAGATCGTGTTAAAATGATCTATCGATGCCAGAAAAAGCCTGTGCTTTCACACTCCTCAATCCTGGATGTAAGGCCCTGCTTCAGAACATATGGCAGTATCCTGGGCCTCCAACCCTGGCTTGCCCCTAAGGGGGGCACCATAAAGACCCAGAGCCAGCGTTTTCCAGAAATAAGTCAATTCACTGTTTTTAAGCTCTCCCCATTAAATGCCACTAAAATGCCCAGGGGGCAACAAATGGTCAGAAAGACTGGGAGCTGGCACTTGCTCCTTGCCCAATCATGGGGCAGAGAAGACAATGGTTTAGGAAAACCCCACCTCAGGATAGAGGCCCTGAAGGAAGGAGGACATTTCTGCTCCCTACCTCAGGAAGTCTCCAAGAATAAGGTCACATCATTAGGAAAGAAAGAGTTCTTCTAGGAAGGTGCAATGAGGTCAGCTTCAAAAACTTCAAAATGGCATTTCTGACTATTCCTCCACCACTGTACAATTAAACTACTCTCTGAGTGCAGCGCAGGGTCGATCTGTGCCCACGGTGAGAAAGAGGGAACAGGCAGGTGGCAGGGGAATTAAGGCTCTCTGATCAATGGGTGACGGTCAAGCAGTGGGCCTAGCTTGGGGATTTAGAGGTCTGGGTTAAAGGTGACCCAGTATAACAACAGTAGCTGAGGTTTCTATAAAAGCTTCCATTTCGTTCTCACAGGAGCCCTGTAAAGGAAAGATCACTCCATGCAACTGAACATTTATTACTGCCTACTCAGCACCAGCCACTGTGCTGGCTGCTGGAGATACAAAGATAAGAACAGCCCTGGGCTTGCCCTCAAGGAGCCTACCTTCTACTGGAATAAACCAACATAAACTCCTTTAAGGCCATACTCAACATTTATAAAGCTCTACCAAATTGGCGGAAGGGTAACAGGGACTGAGAAAAGGCCTTGTCTGCAAGAGGTCTGTGAGCCAAGGGCAGAAAGGAACCAGAATTCCAAGAGGAAGAGAGGAGAGAGGGTACTCTAGGATAGGGGACACCCTGTACACAGGTCCAGGGGCAGAGACAGGATGTCATGCTTAGGAAACATCAAGTGGGCCAGTGTGGATGGAATCAGGCTAGAAATGCAGGCTGCAGATAGACCGTGAAGGTCCTTTCAATGCCCAACAGGGGTTTTTAGATTCTCCTAGAAAATCAGCAGCCCCTGAAGCTTCTGGAGTAGAGAAGGGACATGGTTAGATCTATGCTTTAGGAATCACAGTGTGGTAGTTGTACAGAGAATGGACTGCAGAAGAGAGAGGCTGCACTAGGGGTCTATAGCCCAAGCAAGATTTTGTGAGGACCTGAGCCAGGGTGGTAGAGTTTGGCCATGAAGGAGAGGAAAGAGACAGGACAACAATCTGGGGGACAGTAGTGACAAGTGGAGGTTGTTTTAAGGCTGGGGCAGATTTGGGCATGGCTTCAGCTAGCGAGAAAGGATTCAGTAGATAAGAGAGACTAGAGACAGATGAGGGATGGTAGAAGGGGCTGGCATCTGGAGCAGATGTAAGAGGATGGAATCAAGGGCCCAAGGAAGAGAATGGCCTCAGCCAGGAATGTGGCCACTTCCTTCTCCAGGCCTAAAGCAAAAGAGAAGAGGGAGGTGGAGGAGATCTGAGGTGTAGAATGGGGGAAAAAAAGGGAACTTAGAACAGACAGCTTATATTTTCTTGATGAAGTATGAAGCCAGGTCCTCTTCTGAGAATGAGGGGGTGGTGTGAGGGGCCTGAGAAAAGAAGAAAAGGTTTAGAACAGACACTGTAGTGAGTGTGATGGAGTTGACAAAGGAAGAGTAAAAAAATTGCCCTGCAATAATGAGGGTCCAGTAGAATTTCATTATCATAGATCACAAATTTAAGAGCAGAAGGGGACCTTAGAGGTCATCTAGACCAATGCCCTCATTCTTCCTATGAGGAAACTAAGGTCCAGAGACCTAAGCAATGCAGTCCCCTGGTTGATAAAACAGCAAAACTGGGCTGAGAGCACAGAAGCAAATGTTGGTCTGTAGTAGGCTAAGTCACACCATTGGGTGACTTTTCCCTTTGGTTTGGCAGCACAGGAGTAGAAAGGAAAAGACTGATGGTGGTGGGTAACCAGGGCTGCAATCTGGAAAGGTATGACTGCTATAACAGATAAGGGGGCCAGGACTTTAAGCCACAGAGGACAGCACAAAACTGAGTGAGCTAATACTGGAAACGGAAGCCAGAGCAGGGCTGACTGACCGGGAAGGGAGGGAGAGAGAATATGTCTTGAAGGTCACCCTTAGGATGAAGAAAAGGTTAGGGGAGGAAGGCCAACAGGCAGGTGAGATGGGAGGCCAAGCACTTAGGATCAAGAAAAGCAATTCAGAGTTCTACAGAGCATGAGAGGTACAAGGTAATGATGACCTGTGTGTGTCTGGTTAGAGTGAAAGTGAAGGTCATGAAAGCTGAGAGGCTGATGAGCTGGGAGGCCAGGGTGTTTGGGGGGCAGCAATATGTATAATGATGTCCCCAGCTGTAAGGGTTAGAGTAATGAGGAAGACTGTGCTAACTCCTTGAGAAAGAAAAGGATGTGGTTGCAGTGACTTGGGGGGCTGATAGATCACAGCAGATAAGATCTTGAAAGGCGGTATCTTTCCCCCTATACTAGGCTGCCTCTCAATGCTGTAAACCATAGCCTGGCTGGTGGTGGCTTCGATCTCTCCGACAAAACTGTCCCACTGGGTGATGATCCCTCCTGAGTCAGCAGAAATGGCCTAGAATCCAGGGAAGAAGCTAGGGCACTGATGCCTGGCATTTATTATATGCTAGTGATACTGGAGGCACTGCTGAACAGTGACAGGCACCTTTGGGAATAGTACTAACTCAGAAACAGCTCTCCTTGAAGTGACTAGAAATCCTGTTTGAACTGTGAACAGTTCAAGTGAGAAACCAGCCTCCTCCCCCAAATGCTCGGGGAGATGTTCTTGTAGGCCAGAGCTGTGTTAATAATAGTTGATTTTTCCAGTACCACTCAAATGCCTCAAGCTGTAAAAAAACAAAACACCCAAACCAGCCAGAAATCAACAATAGATTCTTTGAACTGATTCCCATAGCAAAGCAAGAACTGGTGCCTGTATTTTTCACATTGGAGCCAAGTGTTCCGAGCCCCGACACAGCTGCTCTCCTATGGGCTGTTCCTCAGCCTCCACCCCCAGCCCCAAGCTGTCCTTCCCCGATGCCTTCTGGTGGCACGACCTCGATCTCAGAGCATGTTGAGCTACATTTACATACTGACTCTCCAGCAAGTACCATGTTACTGTAGTAACTAACTTCAGTCCTTTCTATTTTCCCCAGGGCTGAGCATATGTACACCTCATACCCAATCTAGGAAGCTCAGCAGCTCAGTAACAGAGTAGTCCTTCCCAAAGCTTTATAAACTAAACATGAGACAAGCTCCAAAGAAAAGGATGGGTCAACTATGGCTCCTCTATGATTTAACTGGTCCCGATGTCAGAAAAATAGTGCTGAAAGTGAGACCCAAGAGGCTACAGGTCACAATGAATGACTTTCTTTCTTTTTTTTTTTTTTGAAGGTAATTGGGTTTAAGTGACTTGCCCAAGGTCACATGGCTAGTTTTTTTGTGTGTGTGTTAGTGTATGAGGCCAGATCTGAACTCAGGTCCTCCTGACTCCAGGGTCAGTGCTCTATTCACTGCACCATCTAGGCTCCTGCAGTGAATGACTTTCAAGATCTATATACCTAGGCCTACTCTCTCCCCTGAGCTCCAGGCCCACATCATCAAGTGCTTGTAGGCACTGCCAAGTGGATGCCCTATTGGCATTGTAAACTTAGCACGTGTCCAAGACAAACTCATTGTCTTCCTCTGCCCCCACCCCCCAAAGCTTGTCCAGACCTTCCTCTTTTGCTGAGGGTACCGTCATCCTTCTGGTTAACTCGGCTGGCAATCTGAGATGCACCCCTGCTTCTTTGCCCCACATGCCCAACCAGCCACCTGGTCTTGCTGCCTCTACCACTGGAGCAGCTCTCAGACGAGCCACCTCTCTCCTCCCCTGTGACCAAGGCACTAATTCTGGTCCTCATCAGCTCACCCTGGACCACAAGAAGAGTCTCCCTATGATCTTGTTGAGTCTCTCCCTCTTCTACACACCTGCCAAAGTGACAATCTAAGCGCTAGGTCCCATGTCCTCTGCTCACTACACTTACCTCTCAGACCAAATGCCCGTTTGCCACTGAAAGGCCTCCACAATCTCATACCAGCTCCCCTTTGAAGTCTTATGACTCCTACATGCTGCAGTCCAGTCACACTGGCCTTCTCTCTGCTCCTCACCTGGGGCCTTCTATCTCCCCACCTCTGCCTTTGCACAGGCTGTCCTCCAGTCCTAGAATGCTCTCCTTTCTCACCTGTCTCTGAGAATCTGCAGTTTTCTTCAAAGTCAAGAGGTGGTCTTTCCTTGATATCTCTGGCTGCCAATGCCTCACTTCCAAATTACCTTAGCTGTTTTGTATTGATTTATTTTGCATATACTTGTAGGTGTCTATGCTCCCTCCCTCTACTGAACATATGCTCCTTGAGGGCATTTGAGGGCTCCTTGAGATCCATTTTTGTCTCTGTATTCCCAGTACCCAACATAGGGCCTGGCACATGGGAGGCTCTCCCTCAATAAATGATTGATGGTGGAATGATTAAGCAATTATTTGAATACAGAAGGAACAAAACAATAAGCCCATTCCAGACCAGCAAATTTTGCTCTTACAAAGTGTCTACTAGACAAGTTTGCCCCTAAGCAGGGTTCTGTTTGTCCTACTGGGTTCACCCTGGCCTGAGGGACATTTGCCTTCCTATCAAGCTTCTCTCCAAGTGTGCTCACACTGACGTTGCTTATGAACAGCCATCACTAGCTGGTTCTCCTAACCAGCTCAGGCCTCCTCTGGCCATTCAGAATCTTCTAAGGAGTTTCTGCCAGCTGGAAGCTGCTACAGACCCTTTCCTCCCCTAGATCCTTGAGAAGGACAAGCATCAGCATTAGAAATCATTCAGAAATCAATCAAATCATAAAGCTCATACCTGAGAGAGGAGGAAACCCCATCCCTGAAACAATCTTATCTTTATCAGAGCACACCCTGGGCACTCAGCACAGCCTGGGCTCTGGACCTGAAAAGCACCGAGCTGCTTAACAACAAGTTGCCAACTTTTCAATAAGCCATCTTCCTTTTCTTCTTTTTCTTTCTTCCATTTTTCAAATGCTTTATTAACTTCTGATTTACATCATTCATATCCACCAGATTTGGAGTTACAAATTTTCTCCCCGTTTTTCCCCTACCCACCGCCCCAAAATAGTAGTCCCACAGGATATCCCCTCCTCCAATCTGCTCTCTCCCATATCTTCTCCCATACCCCCTTGGACTTTTCCAGTAGGGCATGGTGGATCTCTCTGCCCCAGTGCCTGTATATCTTCTTTCCCAATTACATGTAAGAGAGTATTAATAATATATATATATTTAAACATTTGATTTTAAAACTTTGAATTCCAGATTCATTCCCTTCCTCCCTTGTCACCCACCCTTACTGGGAAGATAAGTAGTTCAGTATAGGTTGTACATGTGTAGCTAATGCAAAACATTAACATAGTAGATATGTTGTAATAGACTGACTATATTTCCCTCCCTCCTATTCTACCTCCCACATGTTCTATTTTCTACTTTGATCCTGTCCCTTTTCAAAAGTGGGTGCTTCCAACTTCCCTCCCCCCCAGCCTGCCCTCCCTTCCATCATCCCCCCTCTCATCCCTTTCCCCTTCCCCCTTACTCTCCTGTAGGGTGAGATACCTTATTTAGTGTGTATTTCATTCCCTCCCCAAGCCAAATTCAATGGGAATAAGGTTGACCCATTGCCTTTTGCCTTCCTATTCTTCCCCTCCATTGTAACCATTTTCCCTTGCCTCTTCTATATGAGATAGTTTACCCCATTCTGTCTCTCCCCATCCCCTCTCATTATATTCCTCTCTCATCTCTTAATTTCACCTTTTAAGTATCATCCCCTCCTGTTAAATTGGTCCTGTATATATATGTAAACATATATATACACATTCACATATGTATTCATATACCCATGTACCCTTATATATAGATAGACATATATATATATATATATATTTCTATTCCCTTCAACTATTTTCATACTGAGAAAAATTTCATCAGTTACAATTATTGTTTTTCTACGTAGGAATGTTAATAGTTCAACTTTGATAAGTTCCTTATGATTTCTTTTCCCTGTTTACCTTCTCATGCTTCTCTTGCTTCTTGTATCTGAATGTCAAATTTTCTATTCAACTTTGGTTTTTTCAGCAAGAATGCTTGAAAGTCCTCTATTGAACTGAATGACCATATTTTCCCCTGGAACATGATACTAGTTTTGCTGGGTAGGTGATTCTTGGTTTTAATCCCAGCTCCTTTGACCTCCGGAATATCATATTCCAAGCCCTTCGATCACTCAGTGTAGAAGCTGCCAGATCCTGGGTTATCCTGACTGTGTTTCCACAATATTCAAATTGTTTCTTCCTGGCTGCTTGTAATATTCTCTCCTTAAGCTGGGAATTCCGGAACCTGGCTACAATATTTCTAGGAGTTTTCTTTTTGGGATCTTTTTCAGGAGGTAATTGGTGGATTCTTTCAACCTCTATTTTGCCCTCTGGTTCTAAAACATCAGAGCAGTTTTCTTTGAGAACTTCCTGGAGGATGATTTCTAGGTTCTTACTTTGATCATGGCTTTCAGGTAGTCCAATAATTTTAAAACTCTCTCTCCTGGATCTATTTTCCAGGTCAGTGGTTTTTCCCATGAGATATTTCACATTGCCTTCTATTCTTTCATTTGTTTGGATCTGTTTAACAGCATCTTGATTTTTCATAAAGTCATTAGCTTCCATTTGCTCCGGTCTAATTCAGAAGCAATGATTCTCCTCAGTGAGCTTTTGAGATTCTTTTTCCATCTGGCAAATTTGACTTTTTAAGGCATTCTTCTCCTCATTGCCTTTTTTGAGACTCTTTTGCCATTTGAGTTAGTCTATTTTTTAAGATGTGATTTTCCTCAGTCAGGCTGTTGACTCTCATTTCATAATTTTCTTGCATCGTTCTCATTTCTCTTCCCAATTTTTCCTCCACTTCTCTTATCTGCTTCTTAAGGTCCTCTATGGCCTGTAACCAGCTCCTATTTTCCTTTGAAGCTTTTGGTGCAGGAGTTCTGACTTCACTGTCTTCCTCCTGTTCCATGCTTTGATCCTTTTTGTCCCCAAAAAAGGAGTCTAATGTTGGAATCTTCTGTCTGCTTTGTTTCCTTTGCCTGGTCATGTCACCCCTCAGTCACTTGACCCCTGGGCTTTTTGCCACAGTAGGACTCTGCCACCAGACAGGGGAGCTTTCATCCCAAACGCTGGGGTTTTATCAGCTGCCAGAGGTATTAGATGGGTGCCCTCTCTGAGGCCTCCACACGCTCTGGCAAGCTGGACACACAGCCCAGGACCTCCACCCTAGACTGCAATCCAGATCCAAGAAGGTTAAAACAAGAGCAATTACCCCTCATACTGGTGCTTGGTTTCCCTACACTCTGCAGGCCAGGAGCTGAAGCTGCCATGCAGCGCTGGCTGGCTGTGCCAGGTGTCTCAGTGGCTTCTCACCCCAGGGGAAAAAGCCATGCACTCCCACTTACTGGGTCCCAAAGTCTAGACTGCACTGACCTCTCACTTTGTCCTTCACATCTTTTGTGTTGATAATTCTGGAAACGGCCACAGCTGCTGATGATCTGGAGTCCCTTGGGCCAGAGGCTGGTCAGACCCGCCCTGGTGCTAAAACCTCTGGCTCAAGCAGGCCTGGGCTCGGCTCTCAGAGCGCTGCACTGGCCAATTCCTGCCGGCCTGCCCTCAGTGGGAGGTTAGCTTCTCTGCGTCATTTTGTGGGTTCTTCAGCTCCAAAGTTTGTTCAGAGTCCCCTTTTTACACTGATTGGAGAAGGTGGAAGCCAGAGCCTCGTGGAGGTCCTGCTTCTACTCTACCATCTTGACTCCGCCCCTCAATTCTCTTCCTTTTCTTCTAATCCAAATTCTGCCTGTCCTTCAAGGCCTAACTTTCTCCAGGAAGCAGTTCTCAACAACTACCACCAATGCTATTTTCTCCTTCTCTCCCTATGTTTGAGCTAGGGAGGCAGGGGGAGGGTATCCCCTCCAACAGTATTATCACCATGTAAAACCACTATAGAGTTCTCTTGGGGAACTCCCACTTTATTCTACAGCATCTCTGACAAGGTGTCATCTGGCCTCTGTGTGAACACTTGCAAAGACAGGGAACTCATCACTTTGCCAAGCAGTCCTCTCCCCTGCAGGACAGTTCTTTCTGGTTCTGAGACCTTTAGATGTTAGTCTAGTCCTGGCCCTGGACCCCTTGGGCAGTAGGTATGGTGAAGTCTATGGAGCCTTTCTCAGAGCCATGTTTTCAAATGCAGAAGATAAAACACAAAAGATCACAAAAGGAAACACCACATACTGAAATAAAGGAGTCTTTTTTTCCATTCAGGTCCAGGGATCCCCTGAAATCGCTGCACAGACCCCTCTGGGGCCCACAGGTTACTCCCCCAGCAGCATTTCTAGGCAACATACTAGGCTTTATGGGAAAGTTCCCTTTCCCAAATCTCAGAATTGCATACATTCTTACCTTTTTAGAGTCCCACACTTGTTTTGAGAGGTTTTTGTCTGTCTCAGAGGTGGTTTCCTCCATTCCTGGGACTGTCAATAATAAGACTGGGGTTGGAGGAGTTGGGGGGAGGGGAGAAAAAAAAAAGGAACATGAGACAAAAGCTGTTAATAAATTGTCTGGGGGCACTACTTAAGAATCTTACCTACAGCAGCAGATTCTGTTCTTATTCAGATTATGGATATGCTGTAATTACTGAAACAACAATAACTCCTTTGGGCAAGCAAAAAAAAATTCTATAAAAGGATTTGGTACAAAAACCACAGAAACTAATGTGCATCAAAAGAGATGGAAAATGTTAAGTGCTTGAGTCTGCGAGACCTGAATATGTTTTATTCTCTGTTTAGCCCAATCTGACCCAGGAAGGAGACACCAGATGTGCTACTTACCGTTAGAACCCCTGGAACTGACCCTAATGCCAAGCAAGTGTGATGAGAGGAGGCAGACAGAAAGAGGGAAATTCCTACCGCTTGAAATTTGATGTCTGCTACAAGCTTAGTTGCTTCCTTTCATGAATTGGGAGGGGGCCCACTTCTAGGCCCCTCCTGCAAGAACCTCCTGCTCCTGGCAGGATGACTCTGCACATGAACAACAGAAGGAGGCTGCCGACGAATGGGACAAAGACTTCTTGGATCATGGTATCTCAGAGGCAGGGCACTGCAGCCACAAGGGGCCAGACTGGCAGGCTGAAGGAAGAGCCAGCTGTGGCTCAGTCCCAGCTGTGTGACTTCACATGAGTCCCCTAAACCTATCTGATCCTCAGGTTCCTCATTTATGGAATGACAAGTCTGGATGAAACTCGAAAAGAGGAGACAAAAGCAGAACTAGCCAGCAGTGGAGAGCTGTAAGGAGACCTCACACTGATTCACTGCTGATGTCTAGAAGGCAATGTATAATTGTGGGAGAAAAGTCACCAAATGCAGTGCCTCAAGGAAGTCATTCATAGGAGCACTTTCTGCAGCAGGGACAGCTAGATGTGCACAATGGGTAGAGCAGTAGGCCTGGAGTCAGGACAACCTGAATTCAAATCCAGCCTCAGTCACGACTCACTAGCTGTATGACCCTGGGCAAGTCACTTTACCTATGTTAGACTCAGTTTCTTCAAATGTAAAATGTGAGTCATAATAGCATCTACCTCCCAGGGTTGTTGTGAGGATCAAATGAGATGGTTATCTGTAAAGCACTGAGCATAGGACCCAATACACAGAAGGTGCTTAACAAATGCTTCCTTCCTTCATAAAAAAGGAAACAAAATGGGGTCCACTGATTTGGGGAATGGCTAAACAAAATGTTTCTGTACATGAATGTAACAGAATATTATTGACCTGTAATAACTGATGAAGGGAAGGAATTTGGAGAAACATAGGAAGGCCTGTATGAACTTCCCAATCTCTCCCTGTCTACAGGCTCTTCTGCTCCCAAGTCTTCATTCTCTTAGAAAAAAAACCCCAAACTTCCCAAAGGTCTATCATCCCCTCAAACAAACATCCTATATCCCTCCTATATCCTCTACCCCCTCACAGCCAAACTTGTAGAAAAAAGCTGTCTCTACTCATTGCCTCTTCCTTCTTCCTCTTGCAATCTGACTTCTAACCTCATCGATCAACATTCTTTCCAAAGTTTCAGAAATTTTTTCATTTTTTAAAAATTCTGAACTTAACAAACACCAAGTAAAACCAGCATTTTCCCACACAAGAATCTCTATTATGTTGCTCTCTCCAAAGGTAGCAATGGTCTTAACTGCCAACTCTCATGGCCTCTTCCCAGTCTTCATCCTTCCTGAAGCAGCCTGTGACTGCTGATTCCCTTCTAGATGCCTTCTCTTCTCTTGGTTTTTGCAATGGTCTCTTGGTTTTCTTCCTCCCTATCTAATCCTTCCTGGTCTCCTTTGCTGGATCATCATCCTCTATGCCCCAGTGCTCTGCTTTGTGGGTGCTCCAAGGTTCTGTCTTAGGCTCTTTCCTCTTCAAGGTGACCTCATCAGATTGCACAGGGCCAATCACTGTCTCTACACTGATGACCCCCAGCTCTTACTGAGCTTCAAGGCCATATTCCCAATGCCTGAATGGTGAACTGAACATTGGACACTGGATACACATTAGTTATCTCAAACTCAAGAGTGTCCCAAACCACCTCATAATTTTTCCCCAAACCCATACTTGATCCCCTAACTTTTCTTTCTGCTGAGGGTACCACTATTTTTCCAGTCACTGAGGTTGGCAATCCCAGAGGCGTCCTGGACTCCTCTTCCTCTCCTTGGCCTTGCTGATCCAATCAGTCACTAGAGCTTATCACTTCTCCCTCGACCACATCTCTGCATCTCTCTTTTTCTCTATTCATCCTGCCACCACCTGGGTTCAGGTCCTTCTTACTTTCACTGCCACAATGGCCTGCTGGCGGGTCTGCCCACCTCAAGTCTCTCCAAACCAGTCTCCATACACATGCCAAAGGGATATCCTAAATCACAGCTCTGATCATGTCATTCCCTTACTCCACTAACTCCACAAGCTGGCTCCACCTTCTCTTTCCAGCCTTATTATACATTACTTCCCTTCTCAGACCCTACAGTCCAGCCACCCTGGCTTTTGTGCTCATCCTCATACAGGTTACCTTTGCAAGGCTGACTATGAGTCCGCCCTCACCTCTGCCTCCTTCTTCTTCTCCAGGAGGCCTTCCCCAATCTTCCCCCTTGTAATTACCTTGTATTATGGTATATGCTTGTCTCTGTGTATGTTATACATGCTGTAGATTTCTGGAGGGCAGGGAATGTTCCACTTAGGACCCTGCATTCCCACATCTAGCACAGTACTGAAATGCCACTTTCTACAAGAAGCCTTTCCCAAACCCCCTTAATGCTAGTGCCTTCCTTTGTTAATTCTCTCCAACTTACCCCGCACATATCTTGTTTGTACATCATTGTTTTCATGTTGTCTCCCCCATTAGACTGAGAGTCCGCTTCAGCAAAAAGAAAAAAAGTCTTTTGACTTTCTTTGTATCCCATGAGCTTAGCACAGTGCCTGGCATACAGTGGGCACTTAACAAAAGTTTGCTGACTGACACATGGTAGGAACTTAAGGAGGGGAGAAGGCAATAAGCATTCAGATAGCACCTCCTACACTAAACATTTCGAAAATATGATCTTATTCTATCCCCAATACAATCCTGGGAGGCAGATGTTATTATTACACCCATTTAACTAAGGAAAACAAAGGCTAAGCAATGTGCCTAGGGTCACACAGCTAGTAAGGCCAGATCTGAACTCGGATCCTCCTGACTCCAGGCCCACTGCTCTATCCACAGAGCCTCCAGCTGCCTCTAAGTCAACAGAAGCTGGCTGACAGACTGATATAATAATATTAAAAAAAAAGAAAACTAAGATGAAATTTAACCCTGAATAAATGTAATGATGAATCTTGGACCCAAAGAATACATGACAAACTCCATCTCCCTCCTTTCAGGGGAGGTGGAAGACTATGGATGTGGAACACGGCACACATTGTCAGATTTACTCATTGTATTGGATGATTTTGCTTAACTTTTTGAAAAAACTTTGTTTTCTCTTCTTACAAAGAAGGGCCCATAGTGCAGGGGGAAGGAGAAAAGCTAAATCCAGAAATGAATGTGATAAAAAAAAAAGCATCAAAAAAACTTTAGAAATACGTGGGGTTATAATACTTACAATATATAACATATATAATACATATTATAGCTTATTAGATGTATAATAATATGTAGCTTATAATACTCTGTCTTTTTCTGGGGAAGCACGTCAAAGAAAACTCACTGGTTAACAGTAGCTGCCAACATGAAAAAGTAATAACGTAAAAAAGTAATACAAGAACAATAATAATAATGCTATAAAAATTTAGCACCTGCCAAATATCTCACAAGACATGGGCCTGGTGGCTAGGATTATGCACCAGAAACTTACTCCCCTTCATGGTCTGACAAATAACTAGAGAGACCTCAAAATTCCTGAAGATTTTGACCAGTAACTTCTGCTGGACCCAGATCATGGTCACAGACTATAAAACTTATGAATAAGGATGTTAATAACTCTCATCATTCCCAACCCTCCATCTTCAGCTAACATGGAACAGAAAGCTTTCAAAGGAGGGAGTAAGAGAGCAGATGCAATGCTGTGGTTGCAGGACAAGGGGCTGTAACATCCCCAGTCCTCTCCCTGAGCCTCTGGAGAATAAGCTCATAGCCTGATGCTTTTATTCAACTACAAAAAGCAGGTATTTTAGCCACCTATTCAGAAGCCTGGAGAATATGGAATATAAAGGAGTAACAGCCACAGAGCAATTTGTCCCAGGACATTTCTATCTGAATCTCACATGCAAATGAAATAATAACAGTAATAAAGATAATGATACCAGTAAGAGCAGCAAGAGCAGCCGCCTGCACAGAAGTCCTCCTGTGTCTGAATACGCACTGAAGCACGCTTTTGTTACTTTATTATTCCTGGTTTTTCTTTATTATTTTTGGTTTGCGTTTTCTTCTGTAACGTGCCTAATATGGGAATGTTTTGTATGACTGCACGTATATAATCTAGGCCAAATTGCCTGCCTTCTGGAGGATCGGGGAGAGGAGAGAGGAGTGGAGAGAATTTGGAACTCAAGATTTTTAAAAAATGAATGTAAAAACTGTATTCACGTGTAATTTAGAAAAAATAAAATTAAAATGTAAAGATAAAAATGATAAACATTTAATAATTACACACAATAAAAATAATTAGCGGCTTTCATATGCAAAAAAATCACCCTCTTTGGATGTCTCATTGTGATGGGGAGCTGACTGGACTGTACCAACAAAGACCAAGCTCTAACAGGTCCCATCAAGCAGGAAAGGCCCAGGAACAGGCTGCGTATTTTCTAGGGATTACCACGGGCCATTTCAAAGAGGATTGTACCAAATGAATTCCATCTGCTGAGGCAGAGGGGCTACAACTGGTGCTGGGAGAGGAAACACGCACAAAGACAAGAACACAGATGCCTAAACTGCTGAAGAGAGTCATGACAAGGTTCTCATTTCTAGAGTGTTCCAAGCTGCATGAAGCATTCTGGTGACAAAAGCCTACGCTCCCATTTTATAGGCATGGAAACTGAACAGAGGGGCAACATGACTTGCCTAGGGTCACACATCTAATTGTGGCAGCCAGAATTTGAACCTAGGCCTTCTGACCTCAAGCCCACCCAATGTTCTTCCCATGACACTTTCTACCTTTCCAAAGTACTTGTCTTCATCGTGTTAAGTAGTTTATGATAATCTTGTTTCTATAATGAAAATTTCTCTTCTTAAAATTTTCTGCCTTTTCTGAGACATAGGAGCAAAACTGCATTAAAAAAATAGACACTTCCCCAACCGAATGGGGTTCTTGCCCATGCTTTGATTTGCAAAAATCAACCTGCATATTTACACATACATTGTGATCAATAGCATGGAAAGGAAAACGTTTCTTCCTTAGCAGCACGACTGTAGGCCTCATAAGTCACTAACTGCAAGCACTCAGCTTTCAGAGATAACTGAGCAGGTAGGCTTCCCGGGTCCTGGTGACTCGCATTTACCTCTCTTCTGCTGGATGTCTTGGGAGCCCCCTGCAAAGGAGTCTTGTTGGGCAGGTGTCATGGTGCTCTGGTGGAGGGCAGAGTCAGAATTGGTCCTGGCAGAAGACGAAACAGACTGTTAGCTTCCCCAACTGCAAAGAGAATGAACTGGCAGGGCCTCTCCCTTCCCTCTCTGCCAACCATGACCCCACTGATCACCCCATTGAACCGAAGGGGGTCATACTTCACTTCTGTCCAACAAGCACATGCCCAGCCCTGAACTGAGGCCACAACAGTCCTCACCCTCCAAAGGCTCACATTCTATCAGGAAAAAAATAAATGCAAAAGACAGAGAAAAATTCTTGGAGGGGAGGGCACTAACCCCTGGGAGAATATAGAAAAGCCAGGTATTGGAAGGTGGCACCAGATTGGACACTTGAAGGAAGCTGGAAATTCCAAGAAGCAGAGATGAGGAAGAAAAACACGTCCCACTGCCCATGTAAAGGAACAGAGATGATAGGCCAGTCTGGCTGCAAAGGGGACTCTGGCCTGGGCCCTCTTCTCTTCTCCCTCTGTACTTCATCCCCTGGTGATCTCATCAGCTCCCAGAGAGTCAATGATCATCTCTGTGCTGATGGATCTCTGATTATTTATTCAGCCCTAACCTCTCTTCTGAGGTCCAGTCCCACATCTCCAATGGTCTTCTGCACATTTCACACTGGGACTGACCTCATGATCTTTCCCCTCAGACCCTTGCCCCTCTGGAACTTCCTCCTTGCCATCAAGGGCAGCATCATCCTCCTGGTTCCTCAGGCTGCTCACTCTCTCCCTCTATTCAATCAGTGGGCATGGCACCATCTCTGGCACCATCTTGGCCCCTTCTCTCCTCTGCCACTGCCAGAAAGCTGAAGCAGGTACTTTACACCTAGACTAGGGCAAGAGCTGCTGCTTGCTTGGTCCGTCTACCGGAAGTGTCTCCCCTCCCCAGTCTGTCCTCCACTTGGCTGCCAAGTTATTCTTCCTAAAGCACAGGTCTGACTATTGTCTTGTTTGGTTGTTTCAGTCATGTCTGACTCTCCATGACCCCAGATGACAGGGCTAAGTGACTTGCCCGGGCCAGGGTCACATAGTTACTAAGTTAAGTGTCTTAACCCTGTTTGCTTCAGCTCCTCATCTGTAAAATGAGCTGCTTGAATCAGTAGCTAGTCAATTCCCTTGGTGAACCCCTAAGAAAAATCTCTCCCAAACCACTATAAGGCTGTCATTTTCTGCAAATGATAATATAGACATATCTATACCTCTCTAATTGTAGACATATTTATACCTCTCCATCTCAAAGCAGATACCAAAAC